>NW_024412430.1:13946470-13974967 GCF_014898765.1 Herpailurus yagouaroundi | reverse complement strand
GTAAGGTCGGTCGGCCTCCTTCCTTAGACAAAATTTTCTACAAGAAAATCCATAAAGCACAATCCTCCTGAAACACACGGACAAGGGAGAAAACTGAGCGATACACACTCAATGATCTGCTTGGCATCCTTCTCAGAAACCTCTTCACTGTTTGGATCCAGGAGTATTTTCTCTTCCGTGTCCTGCCGACTGGACTCCTCCTCTTCATCCTGAGGAGGGAACAAAGACACAGGAAAGAGTCCACTTTCGCGAGGGAACCTCGACGGTAGGCATTTTCTGAAAAGCGACTGGGTGGTACTCAACTTCACCGACAGAGGAAACACAATTAAGGGAGGAAGTAAATGTAATACTTACCTGAACCAGGCAATACGCCATTCCATTTCTGTTTAAATCATTGAATAAGAGAATAAGAGAAACCCTCTGAGGATCCCTTAGAACACCCACTCCCAAGAATGAATATGGAAAAGTCATGGCAGATGGGTATTTATCATTATTTGGTTATCAGAGTCCTGCAGACCGTATCTTCTCGCACTTAGAAACATTCTAGAGCCTTCTCTCCAAAGCCAGACTTTAGAGGCTTACTATGATCCTTCTCATAAAAATGCTCTCTGATAATGCCAGGCGTCCCCCATGCATTCAAGGTAGAGGGGCTGGAGCTTGTGAACACACTGCCTTCTGTGACTACTTCACATCACATATTTCTGAATTTAGATTAAAACTGTCAATAACTTGGCAAAGGACTCACTATCTCCACCTCTCAACTGTGTACTATGATCTGCTGATCTGTTTGAAAGCTTCACTATGTGCACTACCAACCACTGGTGTTGAAGGCTCAGCCCTTCCAGATAGTCCAGGAGAAATTCTTTAAAAGCAGGTTTCAAGAGAATAATGCTTTCCCACAACTGCTGAACGAAAACATATGAACTGACATGATGTTAACACTGACAACCAAACCTAGGACAACAGATCATTGAGATGCTGGGGGTCTGGCAAGGAGGCAGTACAGGTCTTTCGTTTTCCAGGCAAGGGATGAAGTTCTTTGAGGGGAACATGACTCGCCATGAGTGGGAGACCCAAGATGAGGACTCGGGGTTTCTAGACCCCTGGGTCAGAGTTCACTCTATTCCCGGCTGCCTAGAGCTGTCTGCAGGGGTCACTCTTGGGCTGACAGCTGGGGGTTCAGCAGCCTACTGTATCTCATCTCTGTCCCTCCCTGGTTCTCTTACTCAATGACAAGATGCTTCCAATGGGTCACTTATGGACATACTCATCCGAGTAAACAAGAAACACTTTTAAAATTGATTTTGTAAGCTTCAAAGACCTTGGAACAAAAGTGGCCTATAAAAAATAAATAGCATGCAACCCAAAGCAGTTTAATGGGGTGCTTTTTTTTTTAACATAACTTTTATTTTTTTCCTCTTTGTAAAAGTTAACAAGTGTTCATGGTAGATTCCTTTGGGGAAAAAAATGGGGGGGGGGGCACAAAACAGAAGAAAATGACAATTGTCTTAAAACTCTGGTGAGCTATATGACCCAGTCTGTGGATCTACGCCACAGCACTTTCTGAACCAAGATTCTTCCAAGGCTGGCAAACAGAATTAATGACCACTCAATCACAATGCTCTCATAAAGGAGATAAAAGTCTTCTTTTAACCCTCCTATATGTAATTATTAAGCATTTTGCAGTTGATCTAAAAAAAAAAAAAAAAAAACCTTTACTATTATTTCTTAAGTTCTGTTAAAAGTGTCCAAAATTACCATCCCAGGCTCTAGATGTCCTGACTGCTCCCTCCAAGAGACTGAGAAACATGCTTCTCCTTGGGTCATGGGTATATCCAAGGAATTCAAACCAGAATCATGTTTAAAGAGAAACCAAGAGGGTCAATAACCTCATTCAAACAAGCCCATGTTGCCCTTTCGTCTAAGTCTCCAGGTGTTTGACTGCAAATACACTCTAAGGCTTACAGGACTGCAGAAACCTTCAGGTGACTAAGTCTCAGTGCAAACCAGGTAAGGCAAGGCGCTGCCTTCCCAAAGTAAACCATCTCCAATTCTCCCCCAAAAGACCATTCTGTCCCCTCCAACATAATGTCAGCTTCTGTTTTCTTGGATTCATATAAATTTAGAATTCACCAAGTTTCCCCATTGGCCACGAGCCCCCGAGAGGTCACTGTACCGTGGGGATTGTGCCATCACGGCTTTGGCTCATCCCTCAGCCCCAGGCGTCCCCCAAAGGCCAACACTGGAGGAAGACGCGACAGACAGACACGGTGCCTCCCCCATTAACTTTCAAACCCATACACTCCAAACACAGGTGACTACATACCTCCTCCTCGTAATCAGAATCACTCTCTTCACTGTCGGATCGGGGGGCCACTTCGTAACTACAGGAAAAGGAGTGGGAAGAAGAGGGGGCTTAGTTTTTTAAACTAGAAGACAATATGTACACCCGTGACCTAACTAGCATGTTCTATGCACAAATGACAGATGCAGGTGAAATAACTTTAACCAGATCGGTAAAGGTCATGCTGTTTTAGTTCTAAGATTGTACAAGGAGCACAAAACTCTAAGAAGTCAAAGGAGGCAAGTACTTCTGTTTTATTGTTTTTTTGGCTTTTTTATTTGTTTGCTTGCTTCAATTTATTTTGAGAGAGAGAGAGAGAGAGAGAGCGCAGGAGGGGCAGAGAGAGAGGGACAGAGGATCTGAAGCAGGCTCTGTGCTGACAGTAGACAGCTTGATGCGGGGCTCAAACTCACGAACTCTGAGATCATGACCTGAGCTGAAGTTGGACGCTCAACTGACTGAGCCTCCCAGGTGCCCCCTCCCCCAGTATTTCTGCTTTTAGGCCATACCCAGGATTCATCTCCAACCAGGCGTCCAGCTGACTTGCTTTGGGTGCTTCTGGTCCAAACAGGACCTTGCCAGTTTCTGTGTGAGTCACTTTGACAGGGAGGTCACTCATCTGACTGCTTTCATCTATGGGCTAGAAAGGAGAAAAAAAAAATACACATCACCGCTTGGTGTTCACACAGCCTCCCAATTCTGTGCTGGGCATTTCTCGGCCTTTTGGCTGCCCAGCATCTGAACCCTTTTTCTGTGAATGGAAAGTTCACCACCTATGGAATCCTGACAGGACGTGGAATACCACCTCCTACTGAAGAAGCTGAAAACACCAGCCTCTCTTATAGCAAGGCTACCAGCACAAGACCTCAGCTCCATCCACCGGACGCACTCACCAAGGCTCTGTATAGGGACCCAGAAGGCTGGGGAAGCCGGCAGGAACAGGCATGCTGGAGGGAGGGCAGAGCACAGCAAGTGGCCTTGTGGAGCTCCTGCCCGACTCCCAGCGTCAGCCATGGGTCTCGTTGTCGAGCTGTTCGGCTCAGCGCTGGCTATAGCCTTGAGGCATGTTCTCGGGGCTTTCTTGGAGATCCAATGAATTACCCAATATCCCATTAACATATTCTCTTCTCACTTAATCTGGCAGGGTTGATTTTTGCCATTTGCAACTCAGAACCCTCAACCCCCAAATAATACTTCCCCAGATAACAACTATTGCAAAGTCATGGTTTCTGAGAAAACAGGAACAGAGAAAGGTACTGTCACCTCATGAGGGGCCAGTCTAAGCTTCTGCAGAACCAAATGGCCTGGCATCTAATGCAGCCACGGGTGCTAGGAGTAGGATTTTAAAGCAAAAAGCTCTGCTCATCTGAAACCTGGCGAACGGGCCAAGACTGAGCTGAAGTTCATTATTAGACTCTCAATGAAAAATGGCTTGCTCAGAAAATTAGGAGAAAAAAATGAAATTGCAGAGGCTGCATTCAACCTACTTCAGAGAACAGATTTTTTTAAGAGGCGTAAAAATGGAGTAATCCTATGCAAATGCGTGCAACTCATTACAGGGTGACGTCACCTCTAGGAGCAGACCCCCAGGCCAGACGTTGTTGGTTTGGAAATGCTTGATGTTTTAGGAGTCTTCAAGTTATCTATCTCCTTAAAGGTAATAAAATTCAATATTTAGAGAACTTATCAATTCCAAAGGATTTTTCCTAAATTGTTCTTAATTGAAGTTAAATATAAATGGTAGGAAAAACAGTATACAGTAGCTTATCTTACGTATCTTTATAATAAATGACCAGAGGCGCGCCTGGGTGGCTCAGGTGGTTGAGCCTCCGACTTTGGCTCAGATCAGGATCTCACGGTTTGTGGGTCTGAGCCCCGCGTTGGGTTCTGTGCTGACAGCTCAAAGCCTGGAGCCTGCTTTGGATTCTGTGTCTCCCTCTCTCTCTCTCTGCCCCTCCCCCACGTGTGTTCTGTCTCTCTTGAAAATAAATAAACATTTAAAAAAATTTTTTTAAAAATGACCAGAGGGGCGCCTGGGTGGCGCAGTCGGTTAAGCGTCCGACTTCGGCCAGGTCACGATCTCGCGGTCCGTGAGTTCGAGCCCCGCGTCGGGCTCTGGGCTGATGGCTCAGAGCCTGGAGCCTGTTTCCGATTCTGTGTCTCCCTCTCTCTCTGCCCCTCCCCCATTCATGCTCTGTCTCTCTCTGTCCCAAAAATAAATAAAAAACGTTGAAAAAAAATTAAAAAAAAAAAAATAATGACCAGAAAAAAAAAGTTCTTTCTCCCTTCTCCTGTAAGAAAACACTGTAAGAATAAAAAACAATATATTATGATTATCAACCAAAAGAAGCTTAAAAAAAAGAAAAGGATTACTCCAAACTGTCTTTTTTGTTTTTCTTTTATGTGTGCTAAAGCGATGCATGCGAACACCATTACTTTGCACACACGACGTTTCTTTCTCTTTAATGTGAAAGGTCATCTACACACCCACGTGATCAAGACCTACCAGTCGCTATCGCCTCCCTCGGAAAAGTCAGCTTACGTTACCTTGAACTATTATAATATAGCTTTTTCATTCTTATGTCATGCCTCAAAGAAAATTGGGAATCACTGTAGCTGGAATTAGATCTTTGGCAAAAAGCACTGAATGAGCACAGCAGAGTGTAAGAACATGATTTCAAAACAAACTGAGCAAGATGTCCACTTTGCCAACTTGAGCAAACAGAATACACATGTGTGGAGATTAAAAGAAAACAAAAGGTGCATGTCACAAGCCCAAGATCAGTGGCTAATTTTCCCAAGAGATGATAAGAGGTAAGAGCATTGTCCCGCTAACGCGTTAAATCTCTCCCTGTGTGCTTGTTAGTTATAGATCCTTGTGAGGCAAGCTCAGGTAAGGCTGGGGGCTATTACAAATCAGAGTGGTTTCTAAGTGCTCCAATATATGGTATTCTTCCCCTAGAATGGCCCACTGAGAGGGCCTTACACGTTAGACTCTTAACCCCATCCTTTCTTTGCCTGTGATAGGTTACAGTGGTTAAGCCATTTACTGTTCAAGAAGTTTCTGCGCAGAAAAGTGGTTTCACCCTTTTTCTCTGGATCCAGGATGTTCACGTTCAGAGTAGGCCTCCCATGTACAGTGATTCTAGAAGGGTTCCCCAAGCAGGTTTATCAGAATCCATGAGAGAAGACAGTTTGAAACATACTCCCTCCCATTCGGCTGTGGAGAGGGGTATGTATGCCTCCTCATGTGAATCACTGGCAGAGAACTTTGAGTTTTCGGAGAAAAAAAAGTCCAATAAATAAGTAATTGTGTTCTCATGATTCAGGAGAATTTTCAAAATCCTAGGAAATAACATTTAGGAATGTGCTGATGACTCCACACATAGAAGCCCTATCATAAACCTACACACAATGTCAAAAAATAAGTTAACCAAATATGTAAATTGTTTATAGAGTTTCATAATTTCAAATTAGTAATACACTAAGGAAACTGGGTCATATTTTATGTTTCTGTATCATTTACTGGGGAAATGCAATTATACAATCACTTAAGGTTCTTACACACATGCTATACATTCATAAACATACAGGTACACAGAAGATTCCAGAAGGTACACAAGAAACTTTGTCTGAGACGGAAGATGCCTTTCCAGTATATCCCTTTTATGCTATTCTAATTTTCAACTATGCTAATGTACTACTATTTTTACTTAGAAATGAATAGCTGAGTAAAAATAACGTTGGTATTCACAGAAAACGGTGCCGTAGGGCATGGTGGGGACTCACGGAGCAGAACAGAGCAGAAATGGGTGCAAAACGCCTCACCTCTCCGTCTGGTCCCAGGGCAGACTCTCCTCCCTCGGCAATCTCTTCGGCCTTCTGCAAAGCAAGGTCAAGATGTCAGGTGTACGTGAATCAAGAAGACGGTTACAAGAAGAACTTTGTGGCAGTGCTGTGGTATAAAAAAGCACTTCATCGCCACTCATCATCATCCAACAAAGCTTACGTGTTAATGCCTTTCTTTTGTATTTCTCTTCGCTGTCTGAGACAACGTGTGTCTTTCACAGGCAGCTTGCGGGGAGTTACTAAAAGCCACATATGATTCAAGGCTGGCACACACCAAAGATTTGTGGTTCGAGTCTTCCAGGACCCAAAATGCTGAAGGTATGAGAACATCAGGGCTGAGGTCAGCACGTGGAATGTCCTTCCCCTGTTTGGCACTGGGAAGACAAATCCTGATGTAACTGGCTCCACGTTCCTTGGCAAGGTTTCTAAAAACGTCCATCACGAAAAAACTCGGAACCGCTCTTGGGTCATAAAAACACAGAATTGTACAACAATCCTGTGAGCTCTCTGGATGTTTTCCATTCAACCTAATCGGCTTTTCATAATACACAGTATTTCTACGGTGGGTACTAGGAGCAAATGTGATACAGATACTGTGATCTCATGACAAATTCCGTCACCTGCCATTTTCTTAAATATTTCAATATCTTAGTCCATTAACCTCCATGTGCCGCAAAGACAGCCTAAATGAAAAGCGAGGATTATGTCACATTTGGGGCATACCCGAGAGAGTCTCATCTGCAATAAACACAGAAGAGTCTCAAATTTCTTACATTTATAACAACCTCTTTGACAAGGGAAATCTTTTCCATCACCTTTTCAGAATCCTTATTTGAAAGTTATTGCTGGAAAGCTATACTCTTCGTGTGTGAGGAAAAAAAACCAAAAAACAACTTTAGTCATTTCCTTTATCAAGACATTTAAGAAAATGAGCTTTCCTCCCCTGGGCTCTTTAGTTAATTAAAAATATATATAATGATACAGAATCGATATTAACTCTACTCTGTTTACTTAAGGCATTGATTATATAATACATGTTTGCTTTCCATGAAAATAACTCAATTGTCTCTTGACAAAACAGCTTTGAGAGGCAATGTTCAAAATCCAACCCTTTGTCCATACTGAAGAAATGCAGCTCCCATAAACGTTTGAAATTTTGGGGAAGTTCTTTCAAAATTGTCTTACAAGGAATACATGTATGTATGTATGCCAAAGCAAAGGGCATGAAAAAAAAAAATTGCAGTGCTTCTACCAAAGAGCAGGAAATAAAATGCTCCCTTTGGTTATGATTTCCCAAGAATTGAATATTCTATGTATGCCGCCCCAACGTGAAAAACGTTTACACTCCAAAGGAGTGATGAGCGTCAAAAAAGACACCAGGCTCTATATCTTGGTGAAGGATATAGAGAACAATGGCAGAAAAGCCCAGAAAAGAAACCACCCATGTGACCAGCCCCTAAGAGTTCCAATTTTGGAATTCTCGGGCACTACACTCAGGCGACTGTTTTAATTAATGGGAGAAAGTCAATTAATCCCACCATTCTTTCCATACAAATCAGAAATAAGCTACAAATTTGGCCAACAAAGAAAATCAAATGAGACAATGAATAAGCCAATTTCCAATATCTAGCGAGTGGAACTGGATCACCATTTCAATGAATAGTACATTAAAAAGCTTGAAGGACCATAAATAATAGAATCAAAACCATTCTAAAGGATGCTCTTCTATGAATATGCTTTGACTAGCTAGAGTGTTATCTAAAAACCGCCTCACAATCAGGCCCGTCCTTTATTTTAAATCCTCTAAACTCATTTTAAAAATAATATCAAATTCAAGAGGCAATGTAAGATTAGATTTAAAAAATTTGGTTCTGGAATTAGACCACCAGTGTTTGAATCCCCAGCTCTGTCACTAAGAACAAGAGATCTGAGCTATGTGATCTTGAGCAAATCTCCGTCGTGCTTTCCTCTTCTCTAAAAAAGGGACAGTAACAGTCCCTCCCTCATAGGGCTGAGGCAGGAAAGGATCGCTATTTCAGTACGTACAATCCAGTGTTCCATTATATACTGTTATATACATATATACTCCTAGCATCAACCTCCACAACGCACAAGTTTCAATGACTGTCTGAAGACTATTCCTTTATGTCTGTGAGACTGGCTATAGCACTGCCTGCAACTGCTTCATAAGGTTCATCCCATGAAGTCAGGGATTTCTGTCTGTTTTGTCACACGTATATCCCCACACTGACAAGGGGTCTTGGCATGTAAAAGGTACTAAATAAATATTTGGTAAAAGAAGGAAGGAAGGAAGGAAGGAAGGAAGGAAGGAAGGAAGGAAGGAAGGAAGGAAGGAAGGAAGGGAGACAAGCACCAAAAATAATAATAAAGAAGCATCCACTTAGCACACACTCAATGAATCATCATTATTGTAATTACATGCCAATGTATTTGCAAACCATAAAATTAGTTAAGAACACACACACAATTCCTCACAGAACTGGCACGCCCTGAATTTATACCCAATCCTGTTGCTATTACACAAGGTGGAAGCCAGGTGGCAGTCTACTCTATGGCAAGAGACAACACATTCTCCCATCATGCTTTGGATTCTTTCAGTTTGGTGATCTCTGGATCTCCCATGACACTGGTGCTTTATCTTGGCCGCCCACCCCCCCACAAAAATGAATAAATAAATAAATAAATAAATAAATAATCCCACAAAACATCCCTTTTCTTGGTTCAATGTTAACTCCAAACAGATTGCTCTTGGTGTTACCATGGTCTCCCACCAGTTGAAGAACCTTCATATACAGTTATCTCCATCACATGATTACAAACACATCCTACGTTACCAGCTGATGCCTGAGCTTTTTTTTCTCCATCAATTAAAAACAAAACAAAACAATCCTACAAAAAAACTACAAAAAAAAAACTACAACACTGTAGTTCATCCATTAACCAGGACTAAAAGGACCCTGTCTTGGCTTCTTCCAACCTGCAAAACGTTGGGGACAAATTATGCTTGCTGGAGGGAGGAAGGAGTGTAATTCACCTAGTGATGGAAGGGGGATACGGAACAAATTACTCACAACTAAAAACAATGTGGCTTCCCAATGCCCAAGGCCAATGGCAATTTAGAAATTCCACTTAGGAATGTTCACCAAGCTGTGTGCACTGCTACCTGTTTTCCTTGCAGAAGCTATGTGAGATAACTGGCAATGGGCGCAAAGAGGCCAAGGAATCCCTACACGTGAAAATCCTGTGTAAGCCCGCACCCAGGAAAATAAACTTCAGCGGGGCACTTCCTTCACATCACTACCCCAACACAGGCCACGAACGGCCTCGATCTGTAAATAAATAGTTTTCTACCAAATATTTCACAATTTTACAATTTGTATGACGAAGCGAATGCATTTTATCCCCCAGCAGGTGTTGTTACACTATGCTGAAACAACATTCAAGAGTGCTGGCATCTTACAGACTCATTCTGTTTCAGCGGAAACCTAAGCTTTCAGAAACCACTTGGGTTATTTTTACTGTCATTTAAGTGGACCTTTGAGCATTAAGATAGGTGATCAAGCAATAAAAAATACTCAAGAATATCAAATGAACAGGCAACTGCACATTACTGTGCTTGTACTCTGCAGAGAAAACCAACTCCAACATTTTTGACTCAAGTAACTGGTCAATCCAGTTAAGCAGGACTCTGATCCAAACTTGTTTTCACCCATTTTGATACTGAGCTAATCAAATTAATCTAATCACGCTGGCATTGCATACACCTACCTTGACCACAGTCCCTACACTCAGATGCCCAGAATTTCTTAGAACTTTTCTTTGACCTGTGAAATTGTCCTCGTGGGGGTACATCATCATCTTGGGGGGAGGGGGGAGAAACAGGAGAGACAGAAGAATTGAGAAGAAGTGGAGAGCGGCTTGAATTTAAAACAAGTGTCTCAACAATATTACTATACTTTTGCATCTGATGCCTCTTTTCACCAAAAACTATACCAACAGGTTTTTCTGATTTGTTGATATCTAAAAAGGATGAAAACACATTTCCTCTTACCATACTGACCAATGTGGTATGCTGTGCCAGAAACACTCCCTCTCCGGTATGTCACGGTCCTGAGATTTACTCCTAACAGTGTCTTCTGAGAAAGAGAATTAAAGAACTTCTGGAAGGAAAACTGAACACTACGATAGAAAAGGTACTTGACCCAACAGTCCCCCATGGGATTTGGACGGTTCTTATTAGCATCTTGAGTTTCCAAGAAATGTCACAAATTAATAGCAAGGGTGTAGTTCTGTTGGTATACACGCCATCGAAAGACTTTGGAAGAGGGAATTAAATATGTATTTTTGGCCTGAAGTCAACAGCTCGGGAAGCTGAGCCTGTGAAACGACCGCGCGTCTTGACAGTAGGTTGGGTGAGGGAGGTCGGGGATGGCTGGCATGGGCTCCTGACCACAGCTGAAGGAGGAACTCTAAAGCCCTGCAAGGGCCACCTTATTACCACCAGGAACCACCGTAAATTAGAGGCTTCATGATTAAAAAATTCTCCTTGTAGGAGCTAGGGAGAGAGAGATAGGCAGGGTCCACCACAAAGAATAAATCTTCACTTCCTATACATGCCTCAACAGGCAAAGAACCTGTCACTGTCCTAAAAGCCATCTTACCTAATTGCTCCTAACTAAAATACATACATACATACATACATACATAAAGTAGCCATTTATTCTCTCGACATCACAGAGAACATACAGCATGGGGAAAGAGATTTTATTTAAAAAAAAAACAACTATAACCACATTTCAACAATTACTATCCTACATTTATACCGCAAAATTGTTTCATAAAATAATTAATACTAACTGAGCACTTACTCTGTGCCAGGGTATACTCTAAATGCTTTTTTTTAAGTTTACTTATTTATTTTGAGACAGAGAGAGAGAGAGAGAGAGAGAGAGAGCAGGGGAGGGGCAGAAAGAGAGGGAGAGACGGAGAAAGAGAAAGAGACACAGAATCCCAAGCTTGCTCTGTTCTGTCAGGGCAGAGCCCAACACAGGGTTCAATCTCACAAACTCTGAGATCATGATCTGAGCAGAAATCAAGAGTCGGACACTCGGCCAACTGAGCTGCCCAGGGCCCCACTAAATGCTTTAGATACACTTTGCCATGTAATCCTATTACCTTCTTACAGATCCAGAGACTGAAGCACGAGGTAATAGGTCTTTTAATGAAATACTCTATAAGGGAATGAAAGCAAATTTGTACGAAATTTAAAAGTCTGCAGACTAATGTGATTTATTAGACAGTGGCTCAATTTTCTACTCCAGTATGCTCAATCCTATCTGTACACATCCTGGTGGCCTTATGTAGCCCCATGCCCTTTTATACCTTGTAGTCACCCAGCAGATGTTAAGAGAACGATCATGGCAGGGGACAGAGACCTCAAGGTCATGCAGAGTGCACATCAGAGTACGTTAATCTTGTCACACTGCAAAGACTGGTTTCACATAATTAGATATTTCCATGCTTTACAAATTATGCCTCCTCTAACACCTAGGTAGATACATATATTTCGTTTCCTATTCCTCCACTTCAAGGGCATTAACGGAAGACCAGACCCACAGCGAGAAGCTCCAGAATGATTTATAAATGTTATACGTCACAGCAGCAGCTCTGATGGTGAGAAGAGAGAAGCAAACATGGTCAAGGCAGGTTAAAGAAAACCCACTCTCCTGTTTACCAATAGCAAGGAAACACAATAAACTCCACCAGAAAGAGAGAGAATTTCTCTGTTACATTGGGGCAGTTAAAAACAAATTGATCCCTTTCCATTTAAGTTACAAGGTCAACCACACTCATCTACAGGAGTGTAGATACAGTCAGCTGTAGCCGAGTGGTCCTATACCTGTTGCTATAGCACAATGTTCTTGGTCCACTGGGTAAAGAAGGCTTTCTCAAAATAAAGGCTTATTGATGCCTTACTTCATTAAAAACAAACGAATGAACAAACAAACCGCAGACAGGTACAGCATAATACTGTTCTGTGGGGAAAATGCTTTCTCAAAGGGTCAGCGCAGAACTTTTAAGCTTCAGGACACAGCCTTCCTTCCCAGCAGAGAAGCTGGAAGGAGCCATCTCAATCATTCACTCTAATGGAGGGAAGAAGAACTACAGATAATCCAAACTGTCAAATAATCAGCTTTTGAAAGCATCCATTTGCTTTGCACTTGAATAAAGGTGCATCTGCAATTGTGTAACTTGCTTTGAAAGAAGTCTCAAAGCCCCAGGAAAGAGACAGGTTTCAGGAAGGAGCCTGGTTTCTTTGTTTCCTCCATTATCCCATTTGTCCCAGCAAGATGGCCCCGGGGAAGAAATACAGCAGGTCCTCCCCAGTCCTGCTGAGGGCAGGGTGTGCTCAAATGCTGAGCATCCTGACAGAGCACCGGGAAGGAGGCAGAGGGCTGATGATCAACTAATGGTTCTGCACATTCAATCGGGTGAGATAACCAGCCAGAGCCACCCAGAGATTCCCACCAGGCAGACAGGAGGGAGTTGCTTTGGTATCCATTATTCTTTTGCCAGGAAACCAGTCCCCACCCCCAATTTGACTCCTGGGGCTTCCTTGTCCGCATTCATCATGGTTTATCATTATGTACCTGGTTGCATATTTGATTAATGTCTACCTGCCTCTCGCTCTCTGATGGAACTGAGAAGGCACGTGTGCTTCTCCTTGCCATCGCCTTCTTTCTCCCCCAACGTGTAGCCCGCTGCCTAGCTTCAGTTGATACTCGTCAAACAAATAGATGAAAGAGAAAAGAATAAATGCTATCAGCAAACCTGAAGCTAAGAGTTTGGAAGTAGAGAGCCAATCTATAGATCATGCAAAGTTGGCAGCATCGTGAAAAAGAGTGTGACAGGTTCCCGCTCTATACAGATTAACACAAAAATAAAGGCATAATCCCCATCACTCAGTTAGAGATCTTTCTTTGCCTACGATGATATAACAATCTAATACCATGGCAGGAATCCATTAATTAGAAGCCAGAAGCTCAATTCGGGGACCCTTCAGCTTTTACATCACACACACACCAAGTAGAATTTGAATTTTACTGCTACGAACACCAACAGTGACCTTTTCCTGGCCACTTCTGCAAAACACAGCTCCGGACTGGGAAAAACGAAAACTGCCGTTTCACGGGGTCCCCTTGTGGAATGTTACAGAATTCTTTCTACCTGTTTGCCCATGTGCCTTTCTCTGACTCTGAAAGCGTCTTTTGAAGTCAGAAACTGGGAGCTGGCATTCTGCAGAGTCTATAATGCCACCTTGACAAGAAAATGAGGGATCGCTCAACGACGAAATGTCTAAATCCAAGCCCTGAGTCATTGCGCGCTCTTCACAATGCGGGAAGCTATCTTCTACTAAAGAAGTCAGGTGCAAGAAGGCACCTTCTCAATCATTTATTCCTCCTCCTTAATTATGAAGCAGGGATGGGAATTCAGGAGCCATGAAATTAATTATTTTTTGAAAAACATTGCGTTCAATTATTCAGTGCACAGAATAAATGATTAAATGGCACCAATCTTCAATCCTCACAGCCCTGGCCGAGACTTCCTGTTTCTTGCTGGTGTGTGTGCCCAGGCCAACCAGGGTGTGCCGTGAAAACAAAACATGAACCAAGAACCAAATCACCAGACCACTCAGGATTCAGAGAGGATCTGTATTCACAGGTCTACACTGGCAGGTTGCCCTTGAATCGAGGTACAATATCTGCAGGGCAGAAATTCTAAATCTTACTCTTCACTTTCCGTGCAATATAATTAGGTTATATTGTACATAAAACTATTTACTGTTCTCTGTAATAACCTAAAACCCTGCCTTAGACACTCACCCTACTGTGACACCAGGGCAGCTGAACTGAATGAAGGAACCACTTTGACACTGTCTCTCGTTCGAACAAACAGACTGAAATCTGTTTCGAAAGTACCCCAAGGCCATCTCTTAACATCTTTCTCAGGCTCTTTCCATCTGTACTCTGCATTCCTTCTTAATTTTCATCACCCTACCACACTGGCATTAAACTTAAGCAAATACTTCTGTGCAACTCACATCTTTCCCTTTTTGACTGACCGTATACACTTGATATTGCAACACTGTACGGAACCGTGAAAGTATGGACAGAACTGTTACGGTTTGGAACATCCTACTGGCTACACCCTCATCTCCGACCTGTGGTCTGGTGTGCCTCATCACCTCTTTGACACGGTGCCTGTTTTGGGTAAGCATTTTCTGCAACTCAAATACCTGAGTCTTCCACTAGGGCAGTAACGAGTAAATACACACACACACACACACACACACACACACACACACACACATATATATGCATATATACATACATGCATATATGCATATATACATATTTTTTTAAGTTCTTTTATCTTATTTTATTTTTTTAATTTTTTTTTCAACGTTTATTTATTTTTGGGACAGAGAGAGACAGAGCATGAACGGGGGAGGGGCAGAGAGAGAGGGAGACACAGAATCAGAAACAGGCTCCAGGTTCTGAGCCATCAGCCCAGAGCCTGACGTGGGGCTCGAACTCACGGACCGCGAGATCGTGACCTGGCTGAAGTCGGACGCTTAACCGACTGCGCCACCCAGGCGCCCCATAAGTTCTTTTATTTTTAAGAGACAGAGAGAGACACAGCATGGGCAGGGGAGGGGCAGAGAGAGAGGGAGACACAGAATATGAAGCGGGCTCCAGGCTCTGGGTTGCCAATACAGAGCCCAACTCGGGGCTCGAACCCACGAACCGCAAGATCATGACCTGAGCTGAAGTCGGATGCTTAACCGACTGAGCCACCCAGGTGTCCCAGGAGAATGTATTAAAGGGCCCTGGGCTGGCTCCTGACCATACACTCCTCTCCTCTGACTCACTAGGGCGCTCACCTTCTTCCTCTTCCTCCTCTTCTTCTTCTCTTTGGCGGCCTGGGCTTGCTTGTGCTCCCAAACCAGGTTGGTCAGGTTGGCCACATACTCATCAGTCTGCTGCAAAAGGTAAGCTAAACGCCTGTCTTTCTTTTGATCAATCAGTTTTCTGTAGCCCTCTTCATCTTCAGCCTATTAAGGAAAGGAGAACACGGTCAGGGCGCCATAGAGATTGGCAGACGACTCCATGTGCCACTCATCCGCCCCCCTCATGGTCTGAACTCTGACTGGTGGTGAGTGCGGGCAACCTAAGGATCCAGGCTACGTGAGTTACGGCGCACAATCCGGGTCTGGGGTGCGCTTGGGGGCGCCATGCCTGCGTCCCAGGACACGCGGGCTCGTAGCAGTCAGGACACCGAACCACACTACTTATGTGGTGCGAGCAAGTCCTCAAAGTCAGCTCTTTGCTCTTCTAAGGTTCTTTGTGCGCGCGCGCGCACACACACACACACACACACACACACAGATAAAATTTGAGAATCCGTCATCCAAAGTGTATCCTTAACTTTGTATTCTGGAAATTTTCAAAAACAAGTGAAAGTAGAGAGGAGAGTATAATCTCTCATATCACCAACACCAAGCAACAGGAATTAACTCACAAGGACTCCCTTTTCACAGCTACCCTTCCCTCAAGTCCTCTCCCCAGTCCCAAGCTAGAGTGTGCTGAAGCAAATTCCAGACATAAGATCTCTTCATTCAGAAATAGTTTGGTAAGTATTTCTAATGGCAAAGACTCCGATGGACTGTAAGTGTAGTAAGTATAACTTCATATACATAAAAGCATCACAAACACCGCGGCTGATAGGAAAAGTCAAATTCGGAGGAGTTTTGTCACTGACGGGCACGGCGTGACGGGCCTACGTGACTAGAGGCGAGTCATTTAGCACCTGGAGTCTGATACTGCTGGGTAATAAAACAGGTACAGTAATTTCCGCCTCTACCTCCCATTAAGCAACATTATGAGGTTAAATCCAATAAAAACTCTGATGTACTCTGGGCCATTTCAAGAGAAATCTCTTTTATGCATCCCAATAAAAAGGACAGCTCAAAATATTTTCCTCGTGTGACGCGCAGGATAAAAAGGGACATACCACAAAATCTTCCACTCTGCGGAAAAGCTGGGGATCTTTGGTCCAGGGGCACCACTCCAGCATGTGCCCGAGTGACAGCCGTTTTATAACCCAGTCTAGCTGCTGTCTGCCCCGTGGATGAGTGTGAACCTCAAATGCTATTATAACTCTAATTGCTTTTGGTTATGGTTGATCTCACTTGAAGAAAGAGTGATAAAAACTGCAGTTTCCCTGTTATCTGTATATTCCATCATTTAATTGCAAAAATTAATGATTTGCAAATGCCTAATCATTAGTGTCAAACCAATCTGTTACTGAAGTTCTAATATAGTTTCACTCCAGTTGAATCAGACAAATTTTGACCGCTTACTGCTCAAATTACTATAAAGGAGCCTCCTTGGCTAGTTAGAAATCTCGTGGACAGTCGTCTCCTTCCCGAAAAAGCAGAGGGAGGTTGGAGGAGATCTAAGGTTTAGTAATACCTGGAAACAGGGCTCTTTAAAACATGGTGTTTAGTCTCTGGAATCCACAAAATTAGTGGGGAAAAAAAATTCAAACCATAATAACACCAAGAAAGGCCTTGTCACTTGGAATTTTCCAGGTTCGTGATTATGGGCCAAGGCTAATGATTTTACCTCCATCCTATTCTCAGGCATTATGTCCCAGGTACAATTTGCAGGTCTCGTATCATTATAGATCACACACACTTTTAAAATTCCATGGTGTGCTCCGAGGTCCAATTCCAAAAATAAATGGTCAATAAAACCAAACACCCTGGCCAATGATGTAAACCAATCCCTTCTGTATTTATATATCCATTAAAAAATAATAGCATAAATGTAATGACCCGTGGGTAGCCTTTGACAATAACACAGCTATAACCAAAAACGCAACATTTCAAAATTAACTTAAAAATCACTTTTTATACTGCTAGGGAGAAATTTCTATCATTAAAAAAAAAAGGATAACACCAGAGGCTTCAAAAAAAACAGACCTTCTTCGAGTCCAAGATATAACTTCATGACACATTCATGCAAAGCAACCTGTATCATGAGTCTCAAAGACGCAAAATTTTACAAAGGACGATCTGGTTGTTAAATACAACTCCTGAAAGCTGCACGACCCGCCTTTATGTGACAAGCTATAATCTGAACAGCAATGCTGCCCCAGGACAGGCAAGTACTCGACTCATCAGCCGTGGTCCTCGATTCGTGGTATGTGCTGTCCAGGAAAGAGAAGATGTTCCTACTCCATCCATACGAGGTTCAAAGGAGCGTGTTAACATGTTTGAGAAGCCGCTTTTACTCACCCCCTGCTATAGCATATTTACCATTCTCAATACGGGTGCCTGTGAGGACCCCCATTTCCCGGGGTCCCTGCAGGCGAGCGAGCCCCTTACCATCAGTCTTCGCATTCTCTCCTTTTCGATACGCTCCGTCTCTTTTTTCTGCTCTCTTTCCGTGTTGGCGTGCCAAGTTGCCACTGCTTTGGACAGCTTCTGGATCTTCCCGGCCACAGACCGATGGTATTCCTTAAAATCTTTTGCATGCTGCAAAATACTGTTCAGGTACTCCTACAGGATCCAAAGGGAGGAGAAAAGGATACTCAAAGTCTATTTCCCATGAGGTTTCAGCGTAGCCCAAGAAAGCACACACTTTGGCTTCATGAGAGTGGACGGTTAGAATCTTCTGGGGGACAGGTGCCCTGGGATGTCTCCTGGCAGCTGAGCTGTGGGCTATGGGGCTGGTGAAAAAGGCTCTCAAAGTTTGTTTGGGCACCAGTGTGTGGAAGCGAAACCTCTGAGGCCTCAAAAAATACGGCCCCATGGAAATGGCAGGATCAAGGATTGGCAGAAGCATGCAAAACAGCAGGGATGAAATGTAAAGCACATCACCCTCAAATAAACCCGAGGGAGGTGGGTATTTTCAGTGAGAACCAGGTTATCAAAGTCATGCCTCTTCTGCTCTAACTTAAACGCCTTAGAACCGTGACTTGAAATAAGATGAGGAGCCACGCAAATCGCCGCCCATAATTCAGATCTACTTTTGAAATACGGGAGGAGACACGTGTACCAACGAATATCTAACATTTATTTTTCCAAATGAAACGAAGCTGGGGCATTAAATTGAGCACCAGAAAACAAACACAATTTACAGGGCTTCTAATGCAAAATCAAATCCTGCATCAAAAATATTTCCAACCCCCTAGGAAGGAACATTTTAAAATATCTGCCCCAGGGTGCCCGGATGGCTCAGTGGGTTAAGTGTCCAACTTCAGCTCAGGTCATGATCTCACAGTTTGTGAGATGTGAGCCCCACGTCGGGCTTTATGCTGGCAGCTCAGAGCCTGGAGCCTGCTTCGCATTCTGTGTTTCTCCCTCTCTCTACCCCTCCCTGGCTTGCACTGTTTCACTCTCTCTCTCTCAAAAATAAATAAACGCTAAAAAAATTTTTTTTTTTTTAAATCTGCCCCTATGAAACCTCCAACGGGGCCCCAGAAAAGCCCAGGAGGCTGTATTCACATTCGTTATAAAAATAACTGTTTTGGGGAGCCTGGGTGGCTTGTCAGTTAAGCCTCAGACTTCGGCTCTGGTCATGATCTCACAGTTTGTAGGTTTGAGCCCCGCATCGGGCTCTGTGTTGACAGCTCAGAGCCTGGAGCCTGCTTTGGATTCTGTGTCTCCCTCTCTGTCTGCCCCTCCCCCACTCACACTCTGTGTCTCGCTCTCAAAAAATAAATAAGAAATTAAAAAAAAAAAAAAACAAAAACTGTTTTGCTCTCTTCATTTCTTTTCCAGGCCATCCGGGTGGCAGCTGGCCGTGGGATTATGCAGAAGACACCTGCCTGGAATTCAGAAAGCAGGGTCCTCCACTGATCCCCTCACAGTCCCATGGACAGGCCACCCACTTCCCTAGCCTGGCCTGTCTCACATGGGGCGGCTGGAACACGGGAGTTGCAAGGGACCTTTCTGTTCTCATGGTTTGTCCCCACCGCCCTCGCCAGTACATTTCTCAGTCCTTCTGAGTCCACCTGAGGGCTCAGTCAGGCATGTCCGTCAATGTAGGGCCACACAGTCCACACCCCAATACCTGGTGCTTCTGTCGACGCTTCCTTTCCTGCTCAATCTTCTGCTGCTTCTCCAGTTTCTCCGTCATGCGGGCCTCCCTCAGGGTCTGGCGCTTGCTCCGTTTGTATGCTTTGGAGTTGAGGGCCGTCTCCAGGGTTGTGTCTCGTCGCATGCAGGCCACCACCTCTTGTCTCAGCTGTCAAGGTCAAGGGGGGAGCGGGGAGCCGTTGGGAGAGCTTCCCCAAACAGAGGCCTGGCTCCTGGACAGCCTCCACTGCCCTGCTCCCCGTTGGTGGGGCACAATGGGGTCTCTACAAGGTTCTCCATTGGAGTTGGCCTTGTTTTTTGTAAGTGAAGGGACTAAATTGTGCCAAATCCACGCAGCATTTTCAAAGACGGTAAAAGTGTTCTTTCCAAGTAATTCAGATTAAAAACAAAAACAGAAACTTACAGCACTGTAACACTAACAAAAACACTAACCAAAACCTGTCTTGGGTGTTCAATAAATTAATTCATTCTGTTTAATTATTCTAATGGTATTAATTAGCTAATGAGCTTCTGAAATATTTTACTTCATTTTAAGTGCCATACTAACATTCTCTTTGTGTCTAAAGATGGACTTTAATGATGCTCTGCAAAAAAGAGTAGAAACATTACTTCTTGTTCATGCACAGTAGCAGCAGGTACTCAAACAATATTAATTCAATGTTAATTTTCATATGAAAAACGGGAAATACGGGCTTTGGCTTCCCCCACTCCCAACGATGATATTCTTTCCAAGATATTTAAATTTCACACTAGATCGGGGACTTCTTTTTAGATTATCATAAACGTAGTGTCTTATCCATGTTGTACGTTATGTGGTAGCAGCCGGGGTGGTGGGGGTGGGGGAAGGATTGGGCATATACGTTAAAATAACAATCTAACTGAATCTCAAATCAGCATCAACTATAGTTAATTCACTGGGAAAATTTCGTAGAGGGTGGACTTTTCTACACCATCAAGCAAAAAAATCAGAGACTGGTAAGAGTCCAGCACAGAGAAGCAAATCTGAATATAATCTTATTTTGTGAAGATATATTCGGTTATTAATCATTTTCACAAAATTTTAGCAAGCACTTCATGAAGTGCGTTTCGTGACGTCCCGTATAGGAAAGGAAGAAAATGATTCAGGGCCTTTTATTTTCTTTCTTTTAGAATTTCAGCTGAAAGCTACTCTCACAAAGCTATGGCCAAGGAGCACCCTGTCACCAAGACACCCTCCTGCGACATTATAACCCATAGGGCAAATGTACTCCCAACCGAGTTCCTATGACAGTAGCAAGTGGGGTGCCTTTGTGATTTTAGTCACATCCCGCTACAGACTGAGTCATGCAATTCAATACTTCCAAACCACTTTCATTCATTAATAATTCATTTTGCACGCCCCGAGACCTTCACCAAGTAAACCCACCTGCCTGGCAAGCATGCGTCCCTTCTCCCCTTTGGCTAAACGAGGCAGGGTGCGGACCAGGAGACCTGCACCTTTTGGGTCCACAGAGCAAAACTCACCAACGTAAAACTATCTCTACTTCATTTCACTAGTCTCCTACAGACTCGGCAGTTATAAAACAGATCACCATGCTAGCTTTTATTAATCAGTCACTACTAAGAACCACAGCAAGAACACTAGGTAACAGTCCACTGATTAGTCAATACGTGGGCCTGATGTGGTCAAATGCTTCAAACTTAGGCTCCGATGAATAATCAGCCGTTAGAAAACAGTGCTATGTATTTCTACAAATGAGGGGCTATCAATTCAGCAGAGGAGAATTCGGAATGGCTAGGATTTTATATTTGTGTTTACAAAGAGACTCTGATCAACCCCCTTCTACCTTTTTCTTTGGAGTCATAAAGGCAAGCTAAACCATTTATTCTCAAGGTTTCATCCATGGTAACAAAATGCCATTACTCTGACTTTGGAAACCGTAATATAGGAGAAAAAAAAATGACTCTGATATACAGAAGAAAAAAAGTAGGATAATAAACAATTCATCTTCGTTACTTTTGGCTCTATGCTGCTGGTTGGAAATACACACTAGTTTTACTAAGTTTGTATCTTTATAACAATATTGAACAGACTTCCGCTTATTTCCTTCATCTCGGATTCGCTGGGGAAAAGGTATTACCTGACGCTGGAAATTGAGTAAGCGAAGCGCTTTCAGCTCCACAGTTGCTTTGGTTCGTAAATCTGGTGGCAGAGAGCCAGGCAGATTTTCCAGTTCTTGGATCCTATGAGCTATGCGAGCCTGGAGTCTAAAGGAGATAAGGAAATGGGGGGAGGGGGAGGCGGAAATATACATTACAACGGAGTCTTGAATGATAAACAGTAACCCTCAGGTTTAAGTTCTGGCAAAACATATCCCGGATCTTGCTGTCCGCGAATTCCTGATGCCCAGCTGGATTATCTGATGTTAAACGGAGAAGAGCGACCTCTGCATTGACGCGGACAGGCGCCGTATGTTGCTCAACACCCTGGCCTTCTTCACAACGTCTCTCTCGAACACCCAGAAAGGAAGACTCAGGATGCATCTAGGAAGGCAGTCCAGTGCCATGACTTGCTTCAGACAGAGACAACATGAGAGACAGGACAATGTGATTTGCTCCCAAATGCCCAGGCAGCCAGAGTGCAGAG
The DNA here is from genome assembly GCF_014898765.1 of Herpailurus yagouaroundi. Lineage (NCBI taxonomy): Eukaryota > Metazoa > Chordata > Mammalia > Carnivora > Felidae > Herpailurus > Herpailurus yagouaroundi. Next base: position 13,952,959 of record NW_024412430.1, on the reverse strand, counting down.
CTGAGACAACAGAGTTTTCTTTCTGACTTCCAGTTCCGTCCTAGGCAACCAGGCCATGTGCCCTCTTTGCCAAGATGCTGATGACAACAGCCGTTGAAGCTGAGTGAACAAGAGCACTTTTAGGTGCTGAGGCCACAGAAATCAACCAACCCAAAACATTCACGGAGGGAGCCTGCCAACCACGACCACTTCCTCTCTGAGCAGTGCTTGTCTGAGAAAAGGCAAAGTATGCATTTTTAAAAATCAGGTTTGGGGTAGCGGGAGATGGTAAGGTAACAGTATTTAAAAACTACGTTTCTAGAAAAAGGGTTGCTAGAGATTCTCATCTCCGACATCATCAGGAATATAACTGCAGGTCATTCTTCAAAATAAAGGCAGAAGAGAAAACAAAACATACCCCACTTTCTTCATTCGGCCAGGATACTTTTACTGTGACCCCATACAAACCGGCTTCAGATTTCGCCTGGATCCTATTCTTACAAATAACTGCATGCCATTTAAAATCTATTTTTAAAACTACCTCCCTCCAAACTTGGGGCAGAAGTGTCTTGGAAAAGATTTCATGAAGAATAGTAAAAGGTAGTAAGTTAAATTAACATTAACTGTGCTAAGGTGTATTTAAGGTAGAACTTTCTTCAATTCTTTCTCCCTCCCTCCTTTGCACGTACTCACTCTCTCTGTCTCTCTCACACACACACACACACACACACACACACACACACACAAACATGCATGCACCCCTACAAGGTAAATGCTATAGAGGTGCCATCTTACTGATGAGAAAACTGAGGTTTGGAGACAGTAAGAAACACGCAAACTTCACAGAACTAGTAAAGGAGGGAGCCCGGACAGGAGCCTCATTTGCCTGACACCTGCAGGGACACCGCAGGTAATTAATACACACTTTGCAGCTTTCCTGGACCTCAACTATAAAAGCTGATAATTAAAGATTCTTTTAAAAACTCGTATCATGCAGGGTGTCTGGCTGGCTCAGTCGGTGGAGCGTGTGACCCTTGATCTCAGGGTTGTGAGTTCTAGCCCTGAGCTGGGTATAGAGATTACTTAAAAAATAAAATCTTTAAAAATATTAATAATAAATGACTAAATAAATACAAATCTGTATTATGGTTTTGTCAACCTTTACGATGCTCTGTGTGCGTCAACATGAAAAAGTACAATCTCTGAGCGAGGGCCCACAAAATTCTCTTACTACTTCAGTTAGCCCAAATATCAAAAACTGAGTGCTTTTAAAAACCAAACCAAACCAAAAAAACGTACAGAACTTGCAACTGTTTGCTTTGGTAGAGAAGTAAAATGCCATCTTTTTCAAAACTTTAAAAAATGACAGTAAGGGAAGCACATCATTTTTTCATTGACTTTGCTGGAAATAATATCCTGACAGATTCCTATTTTATTTGGTACATACGTGTTATTAATTCTGATTTACTGAACGATTTGATGGCAGAACATGCTATTATTGGCGCTGTCCGTGTTATCATACTGTTTTTTTCAGCCCTCTGTACTAACACAAGCAAACAGGCCCTTAAACGGCTTATACATGCAGCAGAATAAACACCTGTGAGTTCAAATGACGGTAAGAAACTTCCACCATTTTTGAAATAAAAAAAAGAACGCTTACAAATTTTAAATAATAGAAAAATAAACAAACTTCCACATTGTATTCTTTTGGCCAGACTGCCCCACCTCACCCACTGTTCTTGTGCATTCCTATTACTACTGATACTCATCAGAGTTGCTTTCTTTTTTTTTTTTAATTTTCACCGTATGGAACAAAGATCCATTTCCTTTGTCCAATTCAATTTCTTAAATATTCACATTGCCAAAAATCTCTAACTATGGCCAGAGATGGTACATCTTAACTACGACATTAAGAGAAAAAAAAAACCTGTTATAGTGTTTTTTTTCAAATATTTAAATAGGAAAAAACAAAACAAAAGAAAACTAAGCCAAAACAGCTTTACTCATGTCGAGTGAAGGCCACAGTATAGGAGAATTAAATATCACAGGGAGGTAGATGAGAGTCAGTGAGTTAGTTAGGCTACTTCCTCGGTTCTAGATTTACCACAAACTTTTGTTTGTTTGTTTGTTTGTTTGTTTGTTTGTTTCATGTGAATACCTCGGAAATTCAACCATCCCTTGGTGTTTGGGCTTACTTTGTCTGACCAAGTGGGTCAAGTGAGAAATCAGAGGCATAGCTGCTTTTTCTTAATCTTCTAAAGGTCTATGGAATTAGGACGAAATAAATAATCTTAGGACAACTGGGCTGAGAGTACAGAGATTAATTCCCCCGATGGGAGTGGGAGATGTAGGGATGTGGGGAGGCGGGGATGGGGGCAGATGTAGCCTCAGAGTCTGTGGGGAGCAGTGGGGGGCACTGCTTCCCAAAATATCTGCATCTCCCAAGGGCCTGGTAATTTGTCAAGGAATCTCAGATTCCCCAACACAAAAGAATCTTTCTTTTATGAGAGGGAGGTGGAAAGTGCAAAGTGCCATCGCGCAAAACTACAGAAGAGGAAAGGTAGGTTCCGCGGTAAAATTACATGCATTGAATTCCGCACATGGCGGGTGGGTAGCGAGGTGGTACAGGAGGGGCTGCTTTAACGTAGAAAATTTTATTTCTTTGTGGTGGTGGTCGCCGTGGTTAATAGAAATCTTCATTTTAAGTAATGCTCCTCGCCAGACAATTTCATCTTCCCATCAATGGAATTCAGCAGGCAGTCCAATAAAGAGATTCAGGATTCTAAACTTCCCGAAACAACAACACATGTAATACCGTATAACTGCGGGAGACTCATTTGGTGTCCTCACGAGTACAGAAAATTGAAGCAGAATTAGGTCACTCAGGTTTTTCATACAGATTGAACAGTAAATCAAGAGGGGTTACTGTTCCAGTAAGAAAAAGAGTTCCATTAAAGGTAACAGATATTTGTTCAGGTCCAGAGGAGAAGTTTATGATTCCTGTAGGAGAGTTATTTGAACAGAAAATGACACTGGTACATTTTGTTCCTTCAAGGAGCTGAGTGACACTTTAAAAAGGGGGGGGGGCAGAGAGAGGGGAGAGGGTGGGGGAAAATGACTTTTCGTAACTCTGCTGATCAAACAGCCCTTGGTAATTTTTGAGAAGGAGTTTCAGGGTTGCAGTGGGGATCAGGGAAGGACAAAAAACACGCTTGCTTCCTGAAGCAAGGTGTGCTACTATTTTCATACTGAATTTGAAATTAATGCCAAAGAGGGCTGGCGTGTTTCAAAGGGGAGCTTCTCAAATAAAGTCCTTTGAATGTGAAATGCATCTTCCGTGAAAACGCTTGTGGAATCCATTCGTTTACACACTAACGTGACAACTGGAGCGCTTTTGCCCGAAAATCGAACTCAGGATGGGAGAAGTGAAGTCAGGTATACTGACAGGGCAAGAGAGGCGTGCTGGAAAGACCACCACCACCACCACCAACAACAGCAAGAACAAACTGGAACTCTCTCTCTGACGCTTAACTACAGAAAAAGGCACTGAGTTTCATCAGTAAGAGAAAGATGGTCAAAAAAGAAAGGATACCATTTAGATGGGAACAAAATGTTTTCACCGCAGACTGCACAGATTTGAGGCAAAGTGCTCAGGCGCAGAAACTTATTTATGCTGTTGTTGAATCAAGAAGGTCAGTTTGTCAAGATTCTGCTTTTATGATGAGCAAGAGAAACAGCCAAGCGACTTAAAAGTCAAAAAGAAATTTGAGATTCTGACAACTTCCTTTCAATTTTCACAGACAAGGTAAGTGATATTACCATGGTCAAAGACATCTGTTAAAGAAATTCTGACAGATGATTTCTTTGCTCCAAGTACATAAAATTATAAAGGAGATATCTATCTATCTACTGATATCTTTTACACCTTGCTCAAATAATCAATCAGATGGTTTTTGCTCCAATTAAGTACATAAGTTATAAAACAAATATATGTATACATATATTACATGTACACATACATGTACATATACATATATATACACATACACATATATACACACACACATACATCTATATACTTTAGACCTTGCTCAAGTACTTGATCAGAAGGTAAAGATACACAGGACCTTTCCAGCTACTAGTGCTAAAGACCAGGAAGCCATTCTCTCAAAGAGGAGCAAAAGGCAAAGTTGCTTAGCTGTCTCTTACAAGAGCCTAAGGCACTCGATCTAACCCCTTCTGAAGGATAAAGTTAACTCCTCTCTGCAGCTGAACCATTTATCTCCAGATGGGGAAGCCAGCCATCGCTCTCTAATTAAAGAAGATACAAGATGCCCTGTGATGCTGCCAGGAGAAACCCGTGCTCTTTCTCAAGACGGCCATGGGAAAGTTCAGCCCCAAGACCCCACCTGCTTTTCAGACCCAGAGTTGCCAGAGCAATCATTCTGGAAGCCACGCATCTTTACGAAAGAGGAGACATTTCATCAAGTAACGATAATAATATCAAAAAGAGCCATTCCACCACATTCTGCTTATAATTTAAAAGATCCCGACTCATGTATTTTTTTCTTATTGATACGGGACTGGAGGACCAAAGCTTTTCACACTGGAATAGGCTACATAGTCCTACTTAGTTCTGTATACTTTGGGAGGCCATCCAAGGGTGCTAAAAATGGGGCTCATGACAAGAAAGTACTGCAAATACAGTTCTGGTAAAAATGAAGAAAACTTAGGAGTCAGTAAAATGCACATACACCTGCCTGCCTCCCCCCAACCCCCCGCCCCGCACAACACAGGCTGAACAAGGAGAAAAGTCCAGATGTATTTCTAGGTAGAGAGAGTGTCTATGTTATGAATGTAGTTCACATGACGTAGTAACAATACAGGTATATTCGAGGTAAGGACAAAAAAAAGTTAGTTCTTTGGAAGTCAGAATTTTAGAGTAACTAAACAATACCCCTCGGTGCTACTTACTGCCTTTTTAAAAAATACTTTTGACTTTTTTTTTTTAATTCAGTAGTGATGTAAAGAAAGTACCGCATATGAATAAAGCTTCTGCCCCAGATAGGAACCTAGTGCTAATATGTGACTTTGTACCGCACAGTGATCTGCCTGTCAACACTACAATACCAACTGATGATGTGTATGTAGCTCTCTAGGGATACATAAAATTTAGGAAACAGCAATACAAAAGCTCTTTGTTGAGGATTAGTAATAGTACAGAGAGGAAAGTTTTGCTCTTCATCCAAAAAGCTACACACATTTACGGGCAAGTTACTGTGATTTCTTTCACAGTTAACTACCAAAGCTGGTAACTCAGTGTTTTAATCTAGTAACACGTAAGTCATGTGTTTTTCAATAAAGACTAAGGTGATGTCTTTAAAGGGAAGCTAGATGTTATTTACTGACCTTCCCTTACAATTTCTTTGAAATTAAATAATAATTGGGAAATAATCATAGCTGATATGTACTGAAAGTCTTTGTATCATTTAATCTCCCCCCCTACAAGAGGTACTATAACACCTTCTTTTAACAGATGTGGAAACTGGGTCACGGAAAAGAGATGTAACTTCACCAAGGTAACACAGCTGGTAAGTGACAGAACACTCCCGGACTCTCTTTTTGGTTAACATTAAGTATTCACATCAAGGGTCCGCTAACTCCAGCCTGTGGGCCAAATCCTTTCCACAGCCTGTTTCTGTAAATAAAGTTTTACTAGAACACAGCCAGCCCATTATTGTCTGTGGATGCTCTTAGCAGAGCTGAGAGGCCTTTGCCACAGTCCTGAAAAGGGTAAAGTTGTAACCATCCCGCCGTTTGCAGAAAAGGTTTGCCCACTACTGATTCAGATAAATGTGCCAAATCAGGTGAAAATTAGGTTTCTGGAACGAAGAGTTTAAAGAAGGACCCCACATGAAGACACTTCTATCGGGCTTACCACTAAAGCTGGGCCAAGCTGTAGACCCACAAATGCATGCATTAAAACAAAGAATATATTACAGTGAGCCACTATGTAGGCTTTAGTAGCATGAGACCAGCTCGAAGCCATCGTTCAAGGATAACTGAGAGACACCATGCACAGACAGGCCAAGTATGACGGGTCTGCTTTCTTGCATCCACAGGCACTCCTGGCTGGACTTTGATCTTTGCATCCCTCGTGCCCGACACAGTGCCTGGCATGTCATGGCGGGTGATGACAGCTTTCCGGACTCAGTGAATGACACTCACCGTCCTGAGAACCCAGAGGCCCCCCTCCTGCCACCGCTATGGCAAACAACCCCTTGTTCAAGGACATTCTTCCCGCAGCCTGAGTTTCGGCCTGTGCCTTGTCCCATTAGGAAGCATGGCCACCACACCAGCGGTCCACACACCCCCGGGCGAGGTGGGGGGCGGGGCGGGGAACAGTGTCTTACCTGTACTCGCGCTCCTGCAGGATCTCCACGGGGTCCAGGCCCTGCGGTTTCTGGATGGGGCTGATACGGCTCTGCTTCTGCTGCAGCTGCAGGATGG
>NW_024412430.1:13930190-13946070 GCF_014898765.1 Herpailurus yagouaroundi | reverse complement strand
CGGCGGCGGGGGGCTGCGCCGCGGCGGGGGGCGCGGGCGAGGGCCGGCCGCTGGGCGCGGGCACCGGCAGCTTCTGCGGGGTGTTCGGGCCACTCAGCTCCGGCCCCGGGCCTGCGGGACAAGAGCGACATGGGCAGCAGCAGCTCGGGCGGGCCGGCGCCCCTGCGCACCCCCGGCCTGCCCGCTGCTCCCGGGGGACCCGCCATGGGGACAAGTAAACTGTCTCAAGGGAAGGAAGGAGGGGAGGAAGGAGGAAGAGGAGGAAGGCAGGAGGAAAGGACGGAAAAGGAAAGAAGAACCTGGCATCTGTCCGCATAGGGAAATGGCGTTCACTAACGAACACTGGCGAAATGGTCCATAAATGACTAAAGGAATAAACTGATTAAAGGAACGGAGGCCCAGCAATTAATGTAGCTCCACAGTGCTTTTTATTTTGTTTTGTTTTTAAAGAATTACAATTACAGGTGCATTCAAGAGTTCAGAAAAGCAAGGGAGTCATGGAACAGTCAGATGCGATTTGGGTGAGGTCCTAAAAATCACATTTTGCAAATTGCGCCAAAAAAACGCGGCTCTAGGCAGACCTCGGTCTTGTTCTGCAGCAGCCTTGCTGTTGAAACCCTTGCCTTGCAAATAACAGCCAGCAGCCTGGCCAGTCCTCTGATGTGAGCTGAAAGGGGCACACATTTTTCCTTAATGACCTAGAAAGCACATTTCAGGCTTAATCAGTGCATCTCAGGAACTTAAGTTTTTGTTTTGTTTTTACTACATATTAGAAAATGTTTCTAAAAACATTGCAGTGTGTGTGTCTGGTGGGGGGGGGAGCCACTCATCCCACCTAATAAAAAGTAGTAAATATTAAGATTCAAGAGAGCATTTTTCTCATGCTAACAGAATAAAGGGATATGTAATCATCCAGCTTATCAAAATGCATTTAATAACTTAATTTAATGCAATTTTCCACATTAAACCTCAGGAGTTTACATTGATTGCTATGTATGGACCTAAAATAAGAAGTCCTCTCCCTCTCTCCTCCTAGGTAAATTTTTACTTACTTCAAAATTATAAATAAGATTAGCAATGCTACCAGATGAATTAGTAAATAAAAAAAAAAAAGAAAAGAAATAAAGCTCACTAAGCTGTTAAAACCTCTGCATTCTTCTGGGTATTTGCCATATCTTCTCTAAGAAAAGTTAAAAAATCATTCAATGGCAACCAAATAATAGTCTATATACTTCAGAACCCCTTAATAATTAACCATACAAAGACACACATTATGAAAGATGAGACATATTTATTCAATTTCCAGCAAATACCGTTTGGAAATGGGCTTCAACTGACAACGCAGGGAGAGTGCCAGCAAAAATTCTGACATGAGGAATTAGAGCAAACTGCTTAGGAAAATAGAGCAAACTGCTTAGGAAACTGTGTGTTGTGTGTGTGTGCCCGCGCATGTGCGTGAGTGTGGGCATATGTGCGTGTGCATGGGCACATACATGAGCGCGTGTGTGTGTGTGTGTGTGTGTGTGTGTGGTGTTACTGTTGTTCTTCTTTCCGCTTCCCTGTGAAATTAGGTAAAACTTTCCAAAATACATAGAGCTACATAATCCTGAGGCAATCTGTAGCCCCTGGGTCTAGTGGGGGGGGATGAAAAACTCTGGAGAGAAAAATGCATTTTTAAAAATTTTCTATTTTAAGCATTGTAGACAGTACTATCATAATAAAGAGATTCTTTTCATCTAAGTACTTTCTGATTTTTTTTTTCTGAATGGGAAAGTCTTTTACATAATGTATCGCGTTTCATAATATTTTATATTTAGAGTTTTATCCATACATAAGAAACCAATTTCTAAACATTAAATCTCAGGGTCGTTAAGCATGGGAATGAGTTATGGAGGGACGTTCTAGAATATTTTCTCCCTAGAGGTCTTTAAAACAGGGTAGATTTTCCCTTGGGGTTGTTTTAGATATGATCCAGTCCAAAGACAGGAGACAGAGATTTCTAACAGTTATGTTAATTCTCTGATTCTTTTTTTTTTTTTTTTTAATTCTCTGTGATTCTATAAATCTCCTTAGTAGACTCAGGAAACTGGTATATTTAAAGACTTGGTATAAGCACACTAAATAATCAACTGAATACATTTGAAGCCCTCTAAAAACACTACCAACTTGAACAAAAACAAAATTTGGGTCTTAGTGATAACAATTACTTTACACTCAGTTCTGAAAGGGATTTTCCTCCTTTCAACGTTTAAATAATTCATCAACAAAAGCCATAACAGGGCACTGGGGTTACGCATTCCACCCGTTCTGGGAGCCTTCTTCTTTAGCCGATAGCCGGCAAATACCTATGCAGAAGCCTCTGATGACTCCTTGAGGTAAATTCAAGTCACTATTTTTAAAGCCACATTTCAGCAAAGGAAGGTATCCAGAGCATGTCGGATATCCCTGGTTCCACTTCTGGTCATTTTTAGCCTATGACTCAAAATGAGGTCTAACACGCACGCACCAGACTAGACTTCTTTAATCCATTAAGTCCAAAGACATTCTTACCTGGCTGATTGACCCTTAAAATTGAGAAGCAGGGAGAGACCCCAACGTGAACCTACATATTCCAATCTCCAATTTGAAAAGTACGACGGTTTGCTGTGAATGAAATGGGCACGTTTAAAACACCCTGTATCTTCCCAGGTCACCTCAGCTCTACCACCTACTGGTGGCGTAAGCCTGAGCAAGTTGTGCCTCGGTTTTCTCATCTGCAGAATGGGGATAAGAGGGTGGTCGTGAGGTACAATGAGATAATGTAGATTCCACCCTCTGCTCTTGTCATTCTTACCACCACCACGGCCACAAAGGTTAAGAAGTGTAATTGAATTAATTTAGCTTTCTAGAAAAACCCCATGGCAACAGAAAGGCCTTTTAGGAAACTTGGTAGCGTATTAGCTAGCAACGTTGGGAGTACGCTCTTCTCCAGCAAACTTCAAAATGCCTCTACAGTTTACAACAACTCAGCACAAATACACAGATAAGTCAGCCTGCCATGTGCTTCCTGCTAATCTGCTATCAGAGCCACTTACAAGCAAATTCCTTTCCTCACTAAACACCGCAAGTTCACTTACTGCGTGGGCCTGTTTTTTTTTTTTCCCCCTCCCTCCAATAGATTACATAACAACTTCTATTTACAGAGGCCAGGGAACTGAATGCAGCTTGCAGCAACTGGACGTGCCTGGAATGTAACTACCTGTTCATCAGGCTTCCTGCCTGTCCCGCAGGCGGCTTCCACACCTGAGGTGCCTGCCTGGCTGGGCTTCCTATCGACAGAAACCATCTCTGCAATAGACACTCGTGGTCTGCCAGACGATAAGACTTCTCCCTGGTATCTTCAAACGCAAAACAAATTACATTCCCTATCTTATCGCCTACCCGCCCCCCAACATAAACAATTTAGGCTTAGTTGCCAAGGCTCCAAACATATCTGTTTTCCCCTGAGCTCCCACCTTGGAAATCTAGGCAGATGTATTATGTCCTGATGTCCCTGAGAGTCTCCCAGGGCAACCAAGGTGTGTGTGTGTGTGTGTGTGTGTGTGTGTGTGTGTGTGTGTGTGTGTCGGGGGTGGGGGGGGTCGTTCTCGGACGGATCCCTATGCCTGATGTTATGAAACAGGGAAACTGAGCCTGGGTGGCATCTGACTCTTTGATTTCGGCTCAGGTCATGATCTCACATCAGGCTCCATGCTGACAGCATGGAGCCTGCTGGGATTCTCTCTCTCCCTCTCTCTCTGTCCCTCCACCACTCGCTCTCTCAAAATAAATAAACAACAACAACAAAACAACAGGGAAACAAACTTATGAAAATACCTGAGTCTCGCATGTACAGAATTTCTGTTCATTCAGAACTGTCTTCTGGCACACTAGGATAGTTACTCAATATTCTGTGCCTTAAATAGGGATTTAAGTGGTTTCCGTGGGTTGGAAAAAAAAATGTAATGAAGTGTATTTATTACATTGAGGATACCTAGAAATTTTAGATACTAAAAGGAGGGGCGAAGCAGGAGAGAGGCACTAAAGAAAATTGGCAGTGAAACTTTTACTTTCTATCGTAAGGTCCTTTACTCCATATACACCAAAAAATAAAAAAATAAAACAACAACAAAAAACACCCCAAAAACCTTTTTTATTACAGTTCCTAATTTTAATTTTGCTTTAGTCTCTATAAAATAAAAAAATAAATCAAAATGAAAAGGGAGATGATGGGTTACATTTGCACAGAGCCCACAGCAGGCAAAGGCTGAAGAATTATTTGTTCAGTGCACAACTCCTGCCGTCATCCAGTAATTCTCCAGCGGTGCCTATGATGATATATGCCACTTTGGGTGAGTTACAACTCTGGAGTAGGTTTGAGGCAGACCACCTCAACCAAAAAGATTCTCCTCACACATGAATAACGCTACAAAGTGGGACAAAAGAAACACGGAATCGTAGCTACCTCTAGGTAAGTGGACATACTTAAAAACTTATTGTTTCCTGAAATATTAGTAGAGCGATTTATACACAATACTTTTTTTTTAATTAGGGAGGGATGGAGGTAAACAGTAACAAGAAAAATAATATTAACCCGGAAAAAATATTCTTCTTTTGACTTGTCCTAAACGCCAACCTCCTCCCCACCCCCACCAAAAAACAAAACCAAAAACAAAAAAAGTCATTGTCAAGGAAGATTGTCATTTCCCTCTAAAATCCGAGATTTGGGGACAAGTTCTGCAACAATGTCAGGTGTAAGCCCCTTCCCAGCGGCAGAAATGGATCTGCTCTGTTAACAGGTTATTTCTTCCAAAGTTACCCATGGCCTCCTTGCCCCTCTCTGGCATGAAACACTACCTGCCCTAATATTTTCACTTGTAATGAAGCCTGCTTTCTAGAAACACGAGACATGAGTGGTGAGTAATAAAATGAGTTCCTCCCAACAACAGGGGCCTGGTGAGGGCAGGCCCAAGCATCGGAGACAGAAAAGACACGGAGCCCTCTCTTCTGGAGAGGGTCCAGAAAGCGCACTCAGGATTGTGTTGAACTGGGGCATGGAGTGGTTGCTCTTCCCAAGCATCCACACAACCACGACTTCGTTCCCTAAGTTCTGCTCTGTCATTGGGCCTGCTTATTCGAACTTCGGGTGAAAAGGTATCTGAAATGAATTGATTGCCTTCCTGCCTTCTGAAGGGAGGCTTTGGGATGTTTTCCTGCTGAGCGTAGGTCATTAAAAAAAAATACCAATGCTCATGGAGGTCTGTGATGAGATGGCACCCCAGGACATGCATCGAGGTGCGGTGACAGGTGCCTACTGACAGGGTCCCAAACCACTACCTTTTGGGAGGTGCTTAACTATCTGATTCCTGTCACTCCGTCTCTGCTGGAAACTGCCCTGAGATGTGGGTTATCAAGATGTGCCAATTTCCTTGACGTTGTGTCTAAAGAGCAAGTTAAAAGGCTCTACATAAGGAGCGAAGATGTTTTTCCTTTTGACACACACAGGAGTAAAATGCTTGCATCTGGTGCACAGAGTTTGGGATGGGGTTCTTTCCCTGGTGGTGAGCTCTGTTGTGATGAGGGAGCCAGTACGGGGCAGCGGTTAAAAGACATGGGCTCTTGAGGTCAGGCTGCTGGTATGTGAGTCCCGACCCGCCATGTTCTGGATGTAAAGTACTCATCGCTGAGCATGGTGCACGAGGTATGCCAGTAGGTGTGCCCTAAGTGTAAGCTATGCACCCAGAGACGTGCGTGTATTTCTTTCTTTCATCTGGCTGCCTTCCCCAGAGCTGGAGTTATGCCATTTTAAAACCTCTAAATGCATCAAATATGCAAACTACCATTTTATGCGTGGTTTTCATCTACGTTTGCAGACCCTAGAGGCTCAGTGCCATAGGATCCTTCACCTACCAAAGCGCCATGGTCACTACAAAATGATCTGAATCTGACATGATCCTTTCTTACTCTTTCAAATCCATTCCTAAGTATACAACCACAGTTAACAAGGTGAGTTTATCCCTACCAGAAGAGAAACACAAACTCCGAAGACAGAGTACTTCATCATCATCATCATCATCACCTGAACTCTTCTATACTACTTCAGTCCCCAAACCTAGAAAAAGTACCCATTTTCTGCACCGATTGTGTGCAGGAATCAGCATGTCGTGGCCTGCCCTAAGGAGAGGGAACCATTCGCAGGAAGGATGTCAACGTCAAGGAAGACCCTGGGAATTCAAAATTCCCAGGGATTCAAAGCTCTAATCAGGACAAAACCATAAACTCTTTGCTTACCTGGTGGTTAACAAAAAAAGCCTGCCAGAGAAAATAAAGTGCGTGGAAGCTCATCCCCTAGCCTCCTGCACCTCTGAATTCTATCAGCAGGATCAAGCCAGACCACCAGAAGGCCCTGGAAAGGACTATCTCATCTCCACCTGTTACATAACAGCACAGCTTAAGCTTTGATGCCGGGGTATATATAAGAAATAGGCCATGTGGATTCTGTTACTCGGTTTATTATGAACAAATGTCACTGATGCCTGTCACGCAGTGTCTTTTATAATAATAATAATAATAATAGCGGTAATTAAAAAAATAATCCCACCCGGAGAATCTATTTTATTGCCTCATGCTAGAAAACGCTGCGTTTTCCTCTGAGACTCCGGTGAGCTACTTGCTTCTGAACGGTGAAGATTTGGTACCAGACCCTCCCCCCCACCCCACCCCTTTCCTGACTGCCCGGAAACTAGAGTCCACTTGCTCGGAGGCAACAGCCGTTGGAGCTCTTGTCGGCCCGTGTCCCTGACCTCCCTGACCCTGATTTCGATTCCCTTTGCTTCTGATTTCCTACCTGATCATGATTTTACTGCAGGTGTGCTCCTAGGAAGCCTCCCTCAATGCTTTTCGCAAGACAAACCGGGTAGAAATAAATAAGTCAACCAACCTAAGATGGCTCGCGGGGACCGGATTCTGGGGGCGCATTTTGGCGATGGGACGCACCGCGTGCAGGGCTCTTAACCTGGGGGGGGGGGGGGGTGTGTGCACGGGCTTCCGACAGACCTTGAACCTCTTGGAAGAGAATGCAGAATCGCGGGGGACACACCGCCTCCTGCCTCAGACTCTACGGCACAGGAGCCCAAGGATCCTGGGCAAGTGAGCAAAGGAAGACACGACAGCCAACGAGGTACAACAAAGGGCTAAGTCAGCCCTGGGCTTCGGGCGACCCAGCGCTTGCGCACCCGGAACAGTCCTTATCCGAGCCGGAGCACCGCGTTATTCATTGGGTGGCACGTTAACCTACCAGATGGTCTGTTGTAGTTAACAAGGGCCTGCTGCTGCGGCTGCTGTGCCTGCGGCTGGGGCTGCGAGGGCGGCTGGGGCTGCGGCTGCGGCTGCTGCATGCCGGGCAACGTCCTTTTCCCCTGCACTGCAAGCTGCAGCGTTTCGGGGAGGGGCTGGCCGCGGGCCAGCATTTTGTAAGCTAAAATCTGAGCTCGCAGCTGATGCAGCTGGACGGGGCTGAAAGGCGAGGGACCTCTGTTGGGCTGGCTCATCGCCTGCGGATCGCCCGACAGGAGGGGCCCCGGCTGGCTGGGCGGCATCTGGGGTGGGGTCGGGCCGCCCCCCGACATAGGACTGGAGACGTGCTCTGGGGCTCCCAGCGGAGACGGGTGCGGCGACATGTAGCCTGGAATAAAACAGGAGAGGAGATCACACGCTGCCCCCAGTGACCCCCGTGGGCCAGGCATTCCTGGCTACTGGGATAATTTTCTGCAACAGCACTGCCTGTTTAGAGGAATGTAGGATATATACCATTCAATAATCACAGAAGTACATGGAATTATCAAATTTCTATACACCAGAGGCATACAAATTAAAATTTTCTAGGAGTCACATTAACAGGTAAAAGAAACAAAGCTCATTTTAATAATGTTTCACTGACATCAACAAACCCCAAAATAGTATCATTTCAAAATATAAAAATTATTAGACATATTTTACATTCATTCTTTTTTTTTTTTTCATACTAAGTCACAACACACCTCAAAGAGTAGAAGCCACATGTCGAGTGATCAAAGACCGCATGTGTCCTAGAAGGTAAACTGTCAGTGGCTGCCATATACCTAAACGAAAGGCACCAGGGGAGAGCAGTATACATTCAGACTGGCTTCAACTGACAGAACAAAACCTGGAGGTGGGTTCGATATCACAAAAGGGAATGAAGAGTCTCTTATGAGGACAGCAAATGATTATCTGGTTTATTATTATGCACAATTATTGAGGGCCTCCACTGTTGTAGGCACTACCCAAGTTGAGTGCTCCCTCGAAACAGAGCCTGATGGAAGGATTGAGTGTGAGTGATTTGGGCAAAAGGTGCGGGGATACTGGCAGGGGTATAAAAAGGTGGCATAAGGCAGGGACAGCAGCTGCTAGAGTGGGTATCTGCAGATTAATCTCTGGTAGACGCTCAGGGACATAAGGTAAATAACTTGCCTCCAAATTATCCCAGGGAGCTGGGGGAGGAAGAAACTTGAGGTATTTACACTCTCAGGATCATCAGTCACTGCTTATGTCACCGGTGACGACTCTGGGGGATCATTGGTCCCCAGGGACTCTTCTAGCTGTGGATAAGAGGGACTGAAGTCAGCTGAAGGCAACATGGTGATCTGGCCAGCGGCTTTTAGGCTAGTGGGAGCACAGACATGGTAAGGAGAATTAAAAGGATAGGAGTGGAGTACACATTATTTCTTTAATCCCCACAACATCCTCAGAGCCTATGTGTTGTCCCCTCGTTTTCAAATTTTTCTTATTTTTATGTATTTTTTAAATATTTATTTGTGAGAGAGGGAAACAGAGAGCATGAGTGGGGAAGGGGCAAAGAGAGAGAGGGAGAGAGGATCCAAAGGGGGCTCTATGCTGACAGCAGACAGCCCGATGCGGGGCTTGAGCCCATGAACCGTGAGATCACGACCTGAGCCAAAGTGGGACACTTAACCAGCTGAGCCATCTAGGCACCCCACCTCATTTTTTTTTTGAAATAAGGAAACTGAGGCTCAGAGTGTGAGTGAGTTACCCAAGGTCACACAATGAGATCTCTGTAGCTCCGAAATTCAAACCAAAGTCCGTGTGATTCCAATGTGTACATGTTCTCTCCAGCGTCTAATATTAATCTGGTTTTATAAAAAATAAGTTAGAGACTCGAAAGTCTCACCAATCCTTCTAGAACCATTTACAATATGACATAAACATGAGAGGAATCTGTTTGGGCTTATAAGAGATCTACACGGGAAACTTAAGAATACTTTTCTTGGGGAAGAAAAGTCAAAAATGCATAAAATACTTCAAGGAACTCATTTTCAGGAGATGAACTGCATATCCCGGCCAAAGAATTCCTGGAAAAACATATGACCGAGCACTGTTGCAGGGAGACCCAAGGTGAAGTGAAGGAGGGAACAAGGCGGCCTCCTGCAATCCTAAAGCCTGTCCCGAATTCAAACTAAGCGCTAATTAATCAAATCACCGATGTCCTAAGACACAGTATAAAATATTAAAGGTCATTGCCTTTTAATAAATGTACTTGAGTCACAATTATCATAAAGGTCATCACACCCGCGGTTATTAGACATCTGCTTTGTGTTTGAGCCCACGTTGGGATTGGGCTGAAACAGCTCTGTGCGTCCACGTGGGATCACAGAGGCCCAAGAATATCTGACCAACAGTGACTGGGGACTCAACCGTCACCATGTGCAAAACTAGAGGGGGAAAAAGGGATGTAACTTCTTGTATGTGGAATTGCCAAGGGAAACAAATTTCATCTGATCCTCTAAGACAAGGGTAGGTTCTGTCCAATCAAAGGGTGGGAGAAGTAGAGCTCCATTCAGAGAAATCCTGCACTGAGGATCCACTGACTCTTGTTCTCCAAATCCCTACTTCATAAGAAAATGCAAAACCACTCAGCCACTAGGGTTCTAGTTAGTCATAGAAGTTGGCCAAGAAAATGCCCTTGAACCTGAAAGCAGCCTCCAGGGCCAGCAGACATGTACAGCCCAGTATGCTGCCACTTAAAACAGAAAAGGTTTAGATGGGACCCACAATATACACCTAACTTTGTCATGAACATTCTTCCTTCTTTTTTTTTTTTTTTTATTTTTTTTTTAACCTTTATTTATTTTTGAGACAGAGAGAGACAGAGCATTAATGGGGGAGGGGCAGAGAGAGAGGGAGTCACAGAATCGGAAACAGGCTCCAGGCTCTGAGCCATCAGCCCAATGCCCGGCGCGGGGCTCGAACTCATGGACCACGAGATCGTGACCTGAGCCGAAGTCGGACGCTTAACCAACTGAGCCACCCAGGCGCCCCGAACATTCTTCCTTCTTAATGAGGCTTACATTTGCCCCTTCATTGTAATGCTGGCGCAAAATGGGAATTTGTTCATTAGGAAGCAGCCTCCTGACACCGTTTTGGCCAACCCTCTACCTACCACAGAGGGAGAAACCTGCTACCAAAAACTTCCTGCTGGCATTTTCATAGTAGGAGGGATACTCCTTCTACATTAAAATGGGTCATATGTCTCCCGTCTTCTGGTCTCTCCTATTTTCTTCAGGTCATCAATTATAGCTTACCCCAAGATAAGTCACAGGATGCCTAATACAATGGGCCAAAACACCAGACGATCCAGTCTAAACTCAACTGTTAACCAAATTGCTCTTTTAAACTGTGGAGTACAGGCAAGACGAAGCAAGGGAGGAAGGTGAGACAGTTACATCAGGGACAGTGATTAAGTTTACCTCAAATTCACTAAGGAAGAAGCTGAGAGTGGAATAAAAATCATTTTCCAGAATTCGTCAGTGCAACCAAGTTTCACCTCAAATGTGACAAGAAGAAACTGGGGATGGGAATTTTTCCCCCCAGAAAATACAGGGGATGGTAATAGAATCATTCTATCACAGTATGACGTTAAAAATGTGACAGTGTTTCAGCTAAAGAGAGAGAGAGATTTTTTTTATCCTACGTTCCATAAAACTTCAGGAAAAAACAGAATCTAAATGATGATACAACATAACATATTTTAGTAATTATCTTCAGTTGAGAAAACGGGGTGAGGAAATTGCCTGAGAGTGAATATACATTCGTCTGCAAGATGCCAGCGTCGATATGGAGTCTACTCTTTTTGAACTAGTCTGATTTGCTCATTCGAAAGTGGTCCAAAAGTGGCAGTTTTACTTCCCTGGTCTTCGAGGGCCAATATCTCCCCAGTTTCACCTTGCCTCAGAGAGAAGCAGTCACGTCTCTCCTTTTAATAATCTTGAACTTATAAGTGCCAATTTTTATATGAATTTTCTCTTCGCACGCGCGCGCGCACACACACACACACACACACATTAAGTATTATATACTTGCCTTGGAAGACTTTTTCTATCCAACGGACTAAAAATAAACAATGTTATCATTGAGACCATAAGGTACACAATTCAGTATTTATTGAAGGAAATGGTTTTCCTTCTCAACCAATACCTTAAAATAACCTAATATGTTGCTAGGTAGTTAAAGCTGGCAGCCTTCCAATCAATGCCACACCTCTCTATACCTGTGTGTTTATAAATGGCTTTTTACAATGGGGTTTTTAAAGAGACATGCTATTACAGAGTCTAAATTCTTTTTAGATCATTATATAGAATAAGACTCCATTATACCAATACTACTTTACTCAAAACTATGCTTTTAAATAACTCATTCCCCAGCCTGCAATGCACTTTGCTAGTTTGGAGAAAAATATTACGTGCTAATTCTGATTCCATTTAAATGCAGACCTCTACGTTTCCAAGTAATTAGAACTTCCTGAAATTACATAAAAATTAGTATCTATTGGGGTGCCTGGGTGGCACAGTCGGTTGAGCGTCCGACTTCAGCCAGGTCACGATCTCGCGGTCCGTGAGTTCGAGCCCCGCGTCAGGCTCTGGGCTGATGGCTCAGAGCCTGGAGCCTGTTTCCGATTCTGTGTCTCCCTCTCTCTCTGCCCCTCCCCCGTTCATGCTCTGTCTCTCTCTGTCCCAAAAATAAATAAAAAAGTTGAAAAAAAATTTAAAAAAAAATAAAAAAATTAGTATCTATTTAGAATTGTTGACTTGTGAATGCATCAGGTCACTTCTCTGCCTACATTAATGAAACTAACTAGGTATCTATCCAGTTGTGTGCTAGATCCTGTGCCAACGTCTTGGAGATTCCAAGCGGAATAAGAAGAACCAAGCAATGAGAGCATTTCTAAGATACATGAAAGTAAAAACGCTCACGTAAAGTTCACGCATCGGAAGTGTTTTGTGTTGGGAGTTTTGCTCGGACCCTATGACTAGAGGTACTGCCAAGCTGGGAGCAGAGAGAACAAGCACCTGGCTTCGAGAATTACTGAATGTCACTCGTCTACATCTCCCAGACAGTACAAACGAGGTCTATATTGGCTCTGTGAATGCACCTGGCTCGCACCTGGCTCCTTAATATTTAAATGTTAAACCTGGAAGTGCTGTCTAAATTCATTCTTGAACACCGAATGGGTCAAATGTTTTTTTCCTATACTGCAAAAAGGCCCAATGAATCAGGCTGCTTTTCTGACAACATGGTAGTCAACATTTGGTGAGTCCTCTGTGACCCTTAGACCTGCCTGCCATCAAAATTCAGATCGGAGTCTGGGATATTCAAAACCTGCTTAAACATTAATGACGATACACTCCTATGCCTCCATGATTTGCTTATTTATATATCTGTTAAAACTGTGAACACACTTCTCTAAATCCTCAGTCAAAAAAATCTCTCCTCGGATGGACGGATGGCTGATCATGAATAGAGAAAAAGACTACATATATTAAACTACAAAGGAGTATGCACACCAACACATAAACCACAAACTTTGAATTATATATCAACATATTAGGGTTAACTGGTCCTAGATGAATGCATGCCCTTGCATGCTGAAATGATCATTAAATGACTGTGAAAACAGGTTACATTGTACTCAAAGACTTGGCGGTATCTTTACTATGTCTTAGGGAAGAAGGCACCAAGGAGAAGAGAAATATACCATAGATTGATTGGCCATTGTGGGTTGAATTATGTCCTCTGCAGAGATATGCTAAAGCCCTAACTTCTAGAACCTATGAATACAACCTTATTTGGAAACAGGATCTTTGCAGACGTAATCAAGTTAAGATGAGGTCATAATGGATTAAGACCCTAAACCGATGACTAGTGTCCTTACGAGAAGAGCGAAATCTGGACACAGGCACAGACACTCAGGAAAAATGTCACATGGAGACCAAGACCGATTGGAATGAGAGATCGACAAGCCAAGCAGTGTCAAGCTCTCAGCCACCAGAGGCTTCCTGAATTTACAAACAGGAAAACAAGGCAAAACAAGATTCTTCCCCAGAGCTTTCAGAGAGAGCAGGGACTTGCTGATACCTTGATTTCAGGTTTCCAGCCTCCAGAACCATGAGAGAATAAATTTCTATTGTTCTGAGCTGCCCCCCACCCCCACCCCACCACCAGTTGGTGGGAATTTGTTATGGCGGCCTCAGGAGACTAATGCAGCCACCCATCAGCAAGGACAGGTAATTCCGCTGCCACAAAAAAGCCACCTTACAGACAACGTAAGAGCATGCAATCCAAGGGACACGGTGGCTCATCTTACCTTCACATCTATGCTGTCATTTGGAGGCAGACCTGGATTCTCCTTCTGGCCCCGTCACTTACTGGATGTGTAAACTTAGGAAAACACGGTAAATTCTCGGAGCTTTAACTTCCCGTCTGTACCACTGGGGTGCCCTAATTTACCTTACAAGATCACGAGAAAGAATCTGCATAAAGTACACAAAGCACTCTGTAGACTGCTGGGACACAGGGTGGCTAGTAGAATTTATTAGCATTTTGGAAATAAAACTGTCCATATAAATCATAGTTGTGCTGGCGGGGGAAGGGGGAAATGAAGCAGGACTCGATCTCCCTTAGACACGTTCTTTGGAAACCACAATTAAAATAACCAATAAGAGGGGCGCCTGGGTGGCTTGGTCAGTTGAGCACCTGACTTCAGCTCAGGTCATGATCTCGTAGTTTGTGGGTTCGAGCCCCGTGTCAGGCTCTGTGCTGACAGCTCAGAGCCTGGAGCCTGCTTCGGATTCTGTGTCTCCGTCTCTCTCTGTCCCTCCCCTGCTCATGCTCACTCGCTCTCTCTCTCTCTCTCTCAAAAATAAATAAATGTTAAAAAAAATAAATTAAAGAACCAATAAGAAAGATGAAAGGCTATGGAACTGAGCCAATGTCAGGTGTGGAGCAGACACAAACCTTGGCTGTGTTGATCCATTGGACTCTGGGGAGGACCCATGCCTGGGTGCGGTGGCCGCATACCGGTGCCCTTCATGGATCCACAATGGATATCTTCTACAATCCCCTTGTCGTGCATACCATCCATGGGCTGAAACATGTCAAGGACGTCAGTTAGATGTCACTTTAGCTACAAAATATGTAGTCGGACCCTGAAGATCCCTCATGTTTAAAGTCTTCAAAATTGTGGCACAATTTTCTCTGGCTCACATGACAAACATCTATTTTTATACCTAGACTATCTGTATCATTATAGGTCTTACATATATTTTATAGACGGAGACAAAAAATAAGACTATATCAACAGGGCTAACAAAACTATCTGCAAGTCAAAGTTAAGGCTGTGAACAGCTGGATTTTTTTTTTTTTTTGTAATGTCAAAAGCCTATAGATAAAAAGAAAGTCCTGCTCACAAGGGAGACAAATAGAAGTTATTCTTCTAAACCATTTTAAGTAAGTTTTGAAACCTGTTGTACATTGAAGTTATAGTGCAAAGTCAGAAGGGAGACTATTTGAAACATCTGTGACGGTCTATTTTTTGGTAAGTTTTTTTTTTTTTTCCCCCATCAGAGAGGAAAGAAGACTATGGAAAGTTTAAAAGTCGAAATCGGAAAGTTCCATGCAGTTAGGAAAAGAGGAACAGCCGCAGTGGAGCAGACTACTTCAAGGGAAGGAAGGTCCAATGGACGAAGCTATACCCTGGAGAGAAGAGGTCCTGAAAACGTTTCAAGGCAGAGTTTGGAAAAAAGTTAAGAACGCAGGGACTGTTCACAGGACGTGAGGCCTCGTATGTAACAGGCACATGATAAAGAGCCATTGAGCTGACATTAATCCAATCCAGAATTGGGCAACGGAGCATGTGTTTGAAAAAAAAGGAAAAGTCTATTCCTCCCCACACTGGAAGAGCAATTTTCAGAACAGCCTGAAAGAAAGATTTCCAGGAGTTTATAGAAACCAAATGACTTCAAGTAAGAAAGTATGAGTGTTTGCAGTTTTACAGAAAGGAAAGTTAATTTCTGCAGAGTCAAAAGCGCGCACTTGAAAAGAGGAAAAATTTACCATAAAGAGGATGTTCAGAAGAAAAATGGGAAGAATTTGGGATAAAGAGTGTCTCTGAGTCTGTTAAATAGTAATAATAGGGAAGAAATCAAGGCAACACAAGCAGATGTATTTAGGCCACTTGTTTATTTATTTCCAGCGATGTTGAAAAGCGAAAAGCTGAATCTCAGAAGGAGAAGGAGGAGAAAGACAAGGAACAAAGCTGCCTGTAAAAGGACTCTAAAAAAGGGAAGGCATCTGGTCAGCAGGTGTGAACTCTAGGCGCTTAAACAGGTCCCCACGCAGGGCATCATCAGAGGGGCTGGGATTATGGAAAAGCAGGATGGCAAAAAAAAAAAAAAAAAAAAAAAAAAATCTCAGCAAAGCAAAAGAAAATGAAACAAAAATGAGTATAAACGGGGGGGGGGGGGGGGGGGGGGGGGGAGGGGAAGCGAGG
>NW_024412430.1:13928963-13930090 GCF_014898765.1 Herpailurus yagouaroundi | reverse complement strand
GGGGGGGGGGTGGTGGTGTGGAAGGGAAGACAGTATGGGAAAACGTGACAAAAACACTAGGTCACAAAACAGAAGGGACCAGAAGAGATAATCACCAATAAAAATGAATCCAGAGCAAAAACCTACCACGGACCCAACACTCAGTCATACATTCAAATGCTTAAATGCTTAAATAATACTAAAGCTTAGATAAAGCTTTCCTTCACATTTTATCTTTCATTTGGGAGGCAAGACAGCCTCAAACCGTCCTGGAATTCCTTCACCCAGTTGGACTAAGGCCTATTAGTGACAGATCAGACCTATAATAGCTCCCAAATTAATTTAATAGGGACACAAGACAATGTAATGACTTCAGTATGTCTGTATGTTCAATATGTCTCCTAAAGACGACGATATGAAAAACAAGCAGCTTTATTTCTTTAGATACCTGAAACGCTAAAAACATGTTTAAAAAAAAAAAAAAAACCCAAAAAACGAAAAAGCAGAGAGAACCTGGGGATATTATAGGGATAGGCAGGGTATGTCATTAAATGAAAAGAGGAAGTTTCAGAGTAATTAATAGTGATGCTATGATTATTCGATTATGGTAAAAGGAAAAACAAACAGAGAAAGTCAGACCTATATATGCAGATGTGTGCTTCCAGAGTACTTTTACTCAACAAGGAGAAAAGTAAGGCTGAAAAGTAAGCGCAAAGCTGTTACCTGGAGTGAGGCCAGGATTAACCATTTCTTTCTTTTTTTTTTAACTGTTGTTTAATGTTTATTCATTTTTGAGAGAGACAGAGTGTGAGCAGAGGAGGGGCAGAAGAGAGAGAGGGAGACACAGAATCCAAAGCAGGCTCCAGGCTCTGAACTGTCAGCACAGAGCCTGATGCGGGGCTCGAACTCGTGGGCTGTGAGATCCTGACCTGAGCCGAAGTTGGACGCTTAACTGACTGAGCCACCCACACGCCCCTAACCATTTCTTTCTTTAGCTCAGTATGGTTTTACTTTTCAAAAGAAGTATAGGTTACTTTCCTGATTTGAAAATCATCACATAAAAAAATTTGTAAAATAAAATAAAATGAAATGAAATAAAATAATAAATAAATAAATAAATAAATAAATAAATAAATAAATAAATAAAT
>NW_024412430.1:13822413-13928953 GCF_014898765.1 Herpailurus yagouaroundi | reverse complement strand
AATAAATAAATAAATAAATAAATAAATAAATAAATAAATAAATAAATAAAATTTGGGCTCTGATGCTTTACCTTAATATGGGCCTGTATAGTCCTACACAGTTAGAGGAAAGACTTGCTTTATTTTGCTGGAATCTTTCTGTTTTAAACCAGCATCTTCCACGGCTTGCCTACTTTATACCAAGGGGCAGCCCCACCATGCCTGTCGTCTACCTGTGACGACATCCAAAAAGGGGATGGAAAACCTCTATGTGTCTCATCGGGTACAGCCCTGAGGTCACGTGCTGTGGCCTCACTGATTTCCACTGGCTAGTAGAACAAACTCCCACAGGCCCTTGCTGGCTTTCTCCAAAGGCTGCTCTCCCTTCTCTGCATCTCCCTCAAAGGCCTGATGCCAAGTTGTACTGATATGATCATCCCTGCAGCAACAATCCAAGCCTCATAAACAGAAGATTATTATAACCCTAGTCCAGACACGAACAGATAGGGACCTGCACTCTGCAAACTCCCAGCCCTCTTCCAAAATCAGAATAAAGCCACTTGACATGGGGATAGCATAGTGCATTTTAGGGATTCCCGAGAAACTATTTTATTTCGATACAGTCTTTTAAAAACATCCCTTAGGAAATGACTTGTTTTCTTTTCACTCTGTGGGATCTTTTTTTTTTTTAAATAAATGTCAACATTTTTAGGGAAGGATCAATTTCAATACATACATTCGCGGATGATATGTTATTTAACATCTACGGTTGGAAAAGAACCAAGACTCGCTCACTAATACACTTACTCACCAGGCCAAGGTACCTGCAACCTACAAATCACAGACTGTCAGAACTGCATATTCTATCTAGTCTTTTGCGAAAACCCAAGATCTGATCTTCCTGTACAACATCTGTAACAATAAAAAGAGCCTCAGAACGTATGTTTTTAATAACATACAAGATAAAACAGAGTCCTAGCTTGATTCTCTTGTTAACAATAGTAGGGGGAAAAAAAAAAAGAGAGAGAGAGAAGGGGGGGTTATCAGGGATATTAGCCATCCATGACTCAGAAGACAAGAGTGAACAAGAAAATGAACTCTTACCTTATGCATTTGATGTATGCCTTCCTGCGGGAAGTCGGCAGACCCCATTGTTGGCATAGGGTGTGAGACACTGGGAGGTCCGGGACTCGGCCCCATCATACTGTGGACAGAACCTGGGGATGGTCCGGGTCCTGGACTAGGTCCAAGAATTGGTCCAGGAGAGGGTCCGGGCCCTGGCGAGGGCCCTGGATGGGGCATCGCGCCAGGGTCTGTGGGCGTGGACATCTACTTCTCCTGTCTCTGCCAGTCAGTAGAGTGATACTGCGTTGGAAAGAAGGAAAGAGAAAGGAATGTCTTAAGCATGATGTTGAGATCAGAATGAAACAGTTGTTAGTATTTGATGGTGCCATTTCTGTAACAAACATCAAACAGAACTGCCCTGTCTCGTCCAGATGTTTGAGTGAGTGTGATATATATCCATCTGCCCTAGTCTTTATGAAGACCACTTGTTTAAAAGGAAAAAAAAGAACACTCTAAATGATTCCCCAGAAAGATATAAATCATCTAAGATACAAAAAAGACTCACTGGAGAAACTCAAATTTAACACATAAGCAGAATTCTAAACAAGTTTGAAATTTATTACCCAAGTCAACAGATGCTGTTCATTACTTACTGGCTTGGGCACCTGACGAGTCATTAACCCCCCAAAGCCAGTAAAATATAAAACCCCTAAGAAAGTTTTCATAACCAAGACACGTTTTCATAAGTAAGTGAGCATTCGAAACTTCACAGAGAACTCCAGAGGAGTACAATTTCAGAAACTGACAGCGAAAGGGAATGCCCGTTGGGGGGCGAGGGAGAAGCGGGGGTTGCCCGGGTCAAATAGATAGATGGGTCCAAATACCCAACATGTAACAACCACCAGCTGAGACCGAAATGCAGTGTCGGCACATGTACCAAAACAGCTCCGTGCCCGGCACCAAGCAAGCAGCCAGTCCTCACGCAGCCTTATCTTCCCCACCACCTCCGCCGTACCAGAAGCGATCAGAAGAAACAGTTTAAACTGCGGTTCCTCCTGCCAGCTAAGTAACTGCCGACCACTTGGAGAGTTGAGGCCACGCATTCATCCTCAGCTTCTCTGGGGTCCCAGATTCCCGAGAAGAGTCATCCATGACTACTGGGTCGGGCCCAGCACAGACTAGGTGTGGAGATTCCGGTGCTCTGATTTCGGCAAACAGTCCATCACCCACACTCCAAGATTTCTTGGCATCCTCCCCCCTCCCTGGGGAAATGCCTCACATCTTGGAAAGGAGCCAAAACGAGCAAATAAGCGGTTTCCCAGATTCCGACGGACATCAGTGAAGACCACTGGTGAGAGGAAATGTGACACTGGACCTTTCGTTATCGGGGACCCGTGCACCTGTACATGCAAACACTTTTCTGCTCTCAGACGACCTCCCAGAACACAGAATGAGACACCCTAAGTGAATTTGCTTACCCACGGCTTAGGGGCAGGGTGGAATTAACCATAGGGGCCCAGGCACTCACAGCCAGGGTATTTCCACGCGGTGAAACGAGGTTAAAGGGGAAACACATCGAAAAGCCACATTAGTTCCATTCTTAGCTCCCTGCTTGCTTTCACCTCCTGCTAAATCACTGGAATGCAAGGGTCTTGCTCTTCTGCACTCCTCTGTGTCCCCGCATGTAGGAAGTGCTCAATAAAAAAGAGACGTAGTAGTGCCTGGGTGGTTTGGTCAGTTGAGCATCTGACACTTGGTTTCAGCTCAGGTCACGATCTCACAGTTCGTGGGTTCGAGCCCCGCCTCGGGCTCTGTGCTGAAAAGCTCAGAGCTTATTTGGGATTCTGTCTCTCCCTCTCTCTTCCCCTCCCCTGCTCATGCCCTCTCTCTCTCTCTCAAAATGAATAAATAAACTTTATAATATTAATAATTTAAAAAAAAGATGTGAATAAACAGCCCAGGAATACCAAGAGCAAACTATTTATTAACAGAGTCAGTTATTTTATAAATAAAAATTAGAGAGTAATCTGTGCCTGAGCTACGTTCACACAAAGAGATCCAAGGAGTGTAGGCAAGAATTTAAGCCATTCTGATAAATGAATTAGGGCCAAAACAGGGAGCAGTGGGAGGCTACCTGGGAGTGATCGTAACAGTGTTTTGCTGATCCAAGACGGGACTCAGAACCCAGTTGAAGTGGTTTCTAAAACAACAGGGAAGCTTCAAGGGTGAATTATAGCCTTGGATCCACTAGAGAGCCAAATGTTATTATTTATTCTTTGTGATTAACAAAGCAGGCGGAAGTAACTGTTTTTTGGTTTTGGTTTTTTTTTTTTTTTTTTTTTTTTTGCATGCCACTCCCTCACATATACACTGGTCCAGTCAGCATTTTAAATTTAGGAAGCTGACGTCAATTCAGAGGTACTACAAGTTATAATGTTCTTTCATGTATATCAGCAAACTAATACACCCCTTTATTTTTTAGTGAATAAAAGGAAATTGCTTACTTCCTGTTATGGTTTACCTTGAAATGGGCTTCAACAGCTGTTACCGTAACCTACCCCAAGTCTGAACAATGAAGATACAAATGCTCAGCCAGGAGTCCCACTTTCCATGTTTCATGTTTTGATCTACGTTCTCCCGAAATACTGCTCTGTGCATACGTGGTGGCTTTCATCTGGGAATGTGGCGGAATGCTGGGATTATACTTGTATACTGCCCCATAAGAATGCTCCTCATTTTTTGTTAAAGGAAACTACTAAAAAGCTTCTTAAAGGGGAAAAGAGATAAGAAAAGGGGACGGAAAAGTACTGGGCGTTTCAGTAGAATGTCAACAGGGGAACGTATCGTGGGGGAAACTTTTCTAATCAGAAGAGAACCTTCCGAGGCAGGGGCCTGATGCATGTTGTCCGTGAGACAGCACAGGTCAACGCAAGAAAATAGCTGTGAGCCACTGCGGAGTTTGAGAGACGAGGGCCCTTGTCCCCTGCTAAGGGAGGGCAGCAATCTGCACAATCACACAACCTGGATGGGATACTCTGGCTGTTCCGAAGGCACCGGGTGTCCAAAGATCCAGAGAGGCAGATGCTCGTCTTCCCGTTCCAGGACCGTCACCAACTGCGGGGCCCTGGCCAGAGTGCTTTTCCTCTGCAGTCTTTCTGGTTCCTCTGAGCTAGAGAAAGGAGGATCTCCAGGCTCCCCGCAACCTGCCCGTGCAGGACTCGAAGCACCTCAAAGATTTCTGCAATCCTGTGTGCAGTGGCCTTCACGAGGGTCCCTCCAAGGGCCGAACCTGGGCTGTCCCAGGACTCCTGCCTGGTCACCAGCACGCAGGTATAATACTGCAGAGGAGTGACTCTCCAAGAGGAGTCCGTAGCCCTGGCCCCTTCTCCCTCCCTCCTCGTTTCTGCTGGCACCTTTATGGCACACCTCGAGAGGACCTAACTAGACTTTCCCACAGCGCAAAGCAACTCGCAGGGTGTAAACTACAAAGCCATTCAGCTCTCAGGAAGAGGCGCGGGTTATTACCAAAGTCACTGTGGTTAAGGTTTGAAGTCCAGTGTCGGCCAGCTCAGTGTCTCCTTCACCAACGCTGCCATGGGTATCCCTCGGAATGGACCCCCTTTCTTCCCGCTTCAAAGCACTGATGACAGGATGCCCACAGGCAGGGATGGGGGTGGGCCCAGCCGGGTTTGGGGGGGGTGGAGGGGGGAAGGGACGGCTCAGCTCACCTTGATAGGTTGGAGTGACAGGTCTCTGCTCAGACTCTGCTGTTATTTGTTGGGGGGGTAGAGAGGGGAGAGGTGGACACTGTCACGGAAAAGCACAGCCTGTTCCACAATTATGTGGCTGATACAATGAAGGAAACGTGTCTGGGGTGCGGGGACAGGGTAAGGCACAGGGGCAGCCCCCATGCACATGTGCACGCACTGCGGAGGAGAGAGGAGCCCCTGTCCTCCATATAATGCACTCCCCAGAGGGCCGGCCGCTGTGTTCTTGGCCAAGACATCACACCCTGTCTTTTCTGTGTCCTGACCCTGCCTTTACAACGGGGGAGTGTGTGTTTTTAAAATAAAAGTCTTCAGAGCTTCGCAAAGCTGCAGTTACCACAGACACCTTCCCTCAGCCCCAACCTCCTCCCTCTCCCCTGAGCTAAAAGTCCCAGCACAGCCATGAGCAGATTAAATAGGAATTCAACTCCAAGGAACTCTAAGCGTTGCCAGCCTAACCGTGACAACGACGACAAAATATGTACCTTACCGTGGTACCGCAATCAACCAGGATACCAAGGACCGCCCCCCTTGGGGTCATATTTAAAGGCACCCGCAAGGGCTTTGCAGTAACGTTAGCGACTTCAATTGAGGATACATTTTTGTCACATCCCCACGGAAAAGGTGAGGGCGGGAAGTCAGGAAAGGACCACGCGGCTTGCCCAAAGAAGCCACGTCTGTAAGGAGAGCTTTCTATCTCTAGCCCCGACCCGGGACTGAGCCACGGGACCCATCAGGCAAGGCCATCCAGCAGGGTGGAGGGCTTCCACTGGCCACCCCCCACCCCCCCCCCCCCCCCCCCCGGCACAATGCAACAATGTGCAGGCAGGCAAAGAGAAGGGCGTGGAAGGGGAGGGATATTTTGCAGGCAGGGCTCAGGATTTGGCTGTGATGATCCATCAGTCTAGGAAAGGAGAGACAGGAGAAGCCGCAGGGATCATAGGAGGTGGAGTCATGAACTAAGGAGGCTGGTGATGTCCAATCAAACAGCCAGAGGGCCTCCTGTCCTCAATATCCAAAGGGCATGAGGCAGGTAAGATGTAGGAAAAGGCCCAAGGGCTGACCCCAAGGCTCTGCAAGTCTGATAGGGAAACAAGACTTATCCTTAAAGAGCAGCGAGAGGGGGGGGAAAAAAAAAAAACAAAAACAAAGGGGAGCTCCTGCAAAACAAGAAGGGGTATAGCCAAGGCTGTCCAGAGCAGTCACAAGACAGGAGGGCCGGCCTGCAGGGTGGAGGGAGGAAGGAAGAGGGGATCAGGGGAGGCTTCCCGGAGAAGGTGACATTTCAGCTAGGCCTTGAAAAAAAAAAAAAAAGAAGTATGAATGAATGAATGAATGAGGAACAAACCAATGAACGAATGACTGTTTCCTAGATACTTTTGTTTTCTAGTCACGAAAGGGTTTGGGGGCAAAAAACCACGTCGACTAGACAGCACCCCTTACATAACTCTTTACCAAATGCGATAAGGAACCGTTTTCAGATCCAGCAGCACATCTTTCTCACGGCTGGGCTGACAGAAAGGCTGGGGTACGGGTCAAAGGTAGAATATTAGAAATAAAACTCAGGCCCGGTTCGCATCCCCGAGAGCAGCTCTGGTCTTTTTAAAGTTTTCTGGCTGTTAACGGGAAAACTACAAGGCTCAGGAGATAGTTAAGATAAGAGTTCTTTTTATGTCTGTTTGCTGATTCAGAACATCTCCTGACCCGAAGGGCTTCTCGTTTTCTGTGTAGCTTTCTCCACGAAGGGATTGATAATGCCCCTACAAGAAGTAACAACATTTCTCCAACTGGAGCACAGGGCGCTGCCATTCTTAACGGGGAGGGGGGGGGCGGGGGCGCGGGGCAAGGGGAGAACAGCAGGGAAGATAAAGGAAATAAATCTACCAGAAGTTTCTTTTTCAGAGACCAAGGTTGCTTGGATAGACAGTGAAACATTACCAAAGCCCTCCTGCTTCTGGGTCTGGGACAAGCAACTTTCAACAGTGTGCGGCATGATTTGCACCACGATGAAAACCGTGCTGGGCTTGAAGTTAAACATGACTCGTACTTGGGGCGCCTGGGTGGCTCAGTTGGTTAAGCGTCCGACTTCAGGTGGGTCACAATCTCGCGGTCCGTGAGTTCGAGCCCCACGTCAGGCTCTGGGCTGATGGCTCAGAGCCTGGAGCCTGCTTCCAATTCTGTGTCCCCCTCTCTCTCTGCCCCTCCCCCGTTCATGCTCTGTCTCTCTCTGTCCCAAAAATAAATAAACGTTAAAACAACAACAACAAAAACATGACTCGTACTGGACCCAAAACTCTAGAAGAGCGTGGAAAACATTTTTCTCCCAGGGCTTCCTGTCAGTTTCCCATTCAAAGTTGAATATGTTTGAAAAAGTGGTTGGATTTGGGGCGCCTGGGTGGCTCAGTCGGTTAAGCATCCGACTCTTGATTTCGGCTCAGGTCATGATCTCACGGTTTGTGAGTTCCAGCCCTGAGTTGGGCTCTGTGCTGATAGTGCAGAGCCTGCTTGAGGCTCTCTCTCTCTTTCTCTCTCTCTCTCTCTCTCTCTCTCTCTCTCTTCCTCTCTCTCTCTCTCTCCCTCTCAAAATAAATAAATGAACTTTTAAAAAGTTAAAAAAAAACAAAATTAAATAAAATGTGGTTGGATTAAAAAAAATTGCTCTGTTTGTCAGGCGTCTGTGAACCCTTCTGTCCTTCGGTCAAGGAAACAGGTTAGGATGTTAGCTGCTGCCCTCCCTTCAAATAACCTGCTTTGGGACCATCCTTGCCCAGAGTCAGACCTGGAAAAGTCTCTATGGCAGCTCTGCGCGAGAGAGGGACAGAAGATCACACAAACACTGTAGCGGCTAATTACTGCCCCACC
The DNA here is from genome assembly GCF_014898765.1 of Herpailurus yagouaroundi. Taxonomy (NCBI): domain Eukaryota; kingdom Metazoa; phylum Chordata; class Mammalia; order Carnivora; family Felidae; genus Herpailurus; species Herpailurus yagouaroundi. Next base: position 13,921,280 of record NW_024412430.1, on the reverse strand, counting down.
ATCCTGGGAGCCACGCTCAACAGGAACATTATCTTAACATTATCACCTTGCACATCCTGCTGAGTCGCCTTCTTCCGAGAGCCTACCTGGGATACAATCCCAAGACCTCCTCTGTGAGGACAGCCAACATTTCCACAAAGGACAAAGTCTTTAAAGGAGGGTGCCTGCTTCCGAGAAAACCCAAAGTACCCAGAAGAAGTCCCTCAGCAACAAAAGCACTTCAGCAGAACATCCTTCTAAGCCAGGACCCATGTCCATTGGTAGGCATAAAGGTTATCATGAATTACTGTCGTTTCTAACACTCAGTTGAACCTGAACGGCTAGGCAATCAGTCAAAACCAAACCGACAAAAACTAGTTTCACAGCAGGCCACCGTGAAATGTAATAGCTTGTGTATACCTTACAGGTGCAAACCATCCTTCCTAGGTTCTCTTAGGCCCGTTTGCGAGGCAACCTCGGTTGGGATGCTGCTAGGAATCAATGATAGCCACTTCCTGCTCTGTCTGCTAAGATAACTTTATTAGTACATTAAACACCTAAGAGTCGGAAATAGATATTTTACAAACTCTGCTCTCTGAGATGGCACACTTGGAGTTGGCAGTAAAACTCGACTCTTATTCGCTGAACAGACCCCAGGTATGTGACGGATGGGTTTTAATATGCCCTGACTTTCTCAGTAGCAACAAAAGTTCAAGAAGGAGCCCTTCAAGTTCACTGCAATTAAAATGGACAATGGCTGTTTACACGTTAACATGCCATAAAAAAAAAAAAAAATTGCCACATAGCTCATTTGAGCTGTTCAAGTTTCAGGTTCTTCATCTACAAAAAAATAGGCAAAAGAGTCGCTGGCTACAACCACAATTTTGATATAAATCAAGTAAAAGATGTGCTACCTTGTGAGCTGGGGTGTAAAAATGTGCATTATCACGAGGATCCTTTTAATGGCTTCAATTCCCACCCTGGACTTGAATCCACATGTGAATCTGCAATATTTTCGATCATGAATTCCCTGCTCAAAACTTCTGAGACAAGCCTCCAACGCATACTGGATAATCTTATCCCTATGGATTTATCCCTATGGATAATTCACCATCCCTTCCGCAAATCCTCTCTGGCTGGAACCTCTTTCTCTGACAGGTCTCTTCTCAGGTCAAATGCCTTCTCATGGAGTCTTCAGACTGGTCCCTGTGAGCTCTGGATTTTCCTCTGATGATCAGTAGCCCACCTCCTCCACCCCTACCCTCCTCTGGTCATAAGGCTACCCCATCTCAAAGACCTTATCTATCCCCTAGACCCATCACAGCTCACCCTGACCTCTCCCTGCGTCATGGGGTCTGCGCAGTTGACCTGATGTTATTCAATAGCTTGTCATGTTCAGGTACATTCTTTAAAACACAAATTCTCAACTGTACGTTGTTTACTTTTTACGGAATTATGGGCTTTGCTTAATAGCATTTGAGCACATGTATAAATACAGCGTGGCAGCAAAGTACAGAAGAGTTGCAGATACTGCAAAGCTAAACACGCACCCACTTCAAAGGCACTGGGGGAAGATGGGGGCGGACGTTGGTCATGTACACTGAATTTCCAAGTTCAATGACTTATGTCCCAGTGGGATGCTAACAACTGGAATACACAACATGAAGGAGGTGAAGAAATATACAGTCATCCTAAACAAGAAAAACACAATCCAAACACAAAATGATAAGGGGATCTCCTTGGACTGCTGTTAACCTACAAAACAATATATCTCGATCTTTTTGCTCAGAGACATTTTGTCTATTTTTAAGTGACTTAAATTTCCCAATTCGGAATTCCGTTTTTTAAAAAAGGGGAGGAGGGGCGGAGTTATAATTATATTTAATGGTTTTGAAACTTCAAATTTGTTTCTATTCCGTGGACGCCACTCAACACTTCACAAAAGGGTCAGCCTGAATTGAAATTAGTTCGGTTTCCAAAAAGTTTCTAATGCATCAGTGCTTGCAAAGCAGTGGATGATGTCTTGGTATGAGACCAAAGCTTAAGTTGATGCTTCCACACCTAAAAATACAACAGAATATTGTGATTTTTAAAGGTTTTACATCATACAGGCATATGGCCTGATTATAACTGTCTGAATGTTCTGAAAGTCTTGCATACGAAGATATCATCACAATTCATAGTTAGCTTCAATTAAAGAATCACATATTATAAATCCAGAAGTCCAGAAGGGCACCACTTACGTCAGTATCTGAGTCAAAAATCCCGTATTCCGTATCTACACCATCATTCCAAATGAGAGAATTAATGAGTTATTCGCTCATAATTAAGATTAAATGATGTTTATATTCAACACCCTAAAGACCCAGCTACATAGCTGCTGAATTTCATCAGCTCTATTATATGTTTTGCTAAGGTATAATTATTCAAGCATCTTTGACTGCATCTTTAAAACTTATATTTGACTGTATCTTTTCTTAATTTTTTTAATGTTTATTTTTGAGAGAGAGAGAGAGAGAGCGAGCACAAGCAGGGGAGGGCAGAGAGAGAGGGGGAGCCACAGAATCTAAAGTAGGCTCCAGGCTCCAAGCTGTCAGCACAGAGCCCGACACAGGGCTCGAGCTCACAGACTGTGAGCTCATGACCTGAGCCGAAGTTGGATGCTCAACCGACTGAGCCACCTAGGCGCCCCAAATTTGACTGTATCTTTAAAATCTCGAATGTACCCTGAATGCTTTCAAGGAAAAGTACTCTATTAACAGGAGAGAAAATAAAGTCATCATAAACAATAAGATTGTAAAGTTTTCCAAACCCAGGTTGCAAGATCCCCTTTAACTTGGCTGATAAATACGTCAAAATAAATACGCTATCTTTCATGACTGGCAGAACTGAGGTTTAGACTTCTATATTCCCTGGTAAACATAAAGTCATGGCTTTCTATGTAGCAAAAAAGAAACATCTCAGGCCTTCCTAAATACTCTACCAAATAACTTCACCACCATCTGTATTTTCTGTTCCCAACTCCTTATAGAATGACCCAGGACTTTTATAACTGGCTAGAGACTAAAGTTCCATAATACAAACCCTTCCAAAGACGACAGAAAATTCAGCCTCCTCTGTTGGTCTGACACAATCTACCTAACACAGTTAAGGACAAGGAGTGATCCAAAAGATAATTCTTTCACATTAAAAAAAAAAAAAAAAAAAAAGTGACAAGAGGAAATCAGAAGTCGCTCCCAAATATGGCTTTCCCATTAGGGAAATTTTCTCATCTGTTCACCAGAAATGCCACAGAAGAGAAATGTGACTCATATACAGGGAGTTTTCCAAGTCCACTCATGTTAAGCAACAAACCATCCATGGCTTCCCTTAAAATCATCTCGACCACAAGCAGTGAAACTCAGAACTCACGCTGGTTGAAATCAGGTCCTACGAACACTCCCCCCGATAACGCGAGGTGAGGGCAAACATGTCAAGATGTCACAAATCGTGATTTATTATTTCTCTGGGGTATCAAAAAGCTGCTGACCTAGGGGAGTTTGACAAACAAAGGCCTTGTTTACAAAGGAAGACTTCTAAACGGGGGGGAAAAGGGGCCATGAAAACACTGGAGGACACTACCACTTTTATAATTTATGAAAGTTTTCTCTTTTATGGTCTTGCTCCAATACATAATAAGCCTTTAAAATGAAATGTCGAAAATACTACAGTAATATGAGGGGCATCACAATTGTCTCCTGGAAAGAATGGAATGTGCTTTTATACTGGCCTGTAAATGACTTATCTGAATCAAAGAAAAAAAGTTTTAAAATAATTATTTGCCAAACTGTTACTTTCCAGTTATGCTGCCAGAAATATTTGAAACAGAATTCAAGCATTAAGGGTATAATACAAGCAGGGACGCTTTTTTTTTTTTTTTTTTTTTTTTTTTGTCAATTCCAAGCCTCAGGTGTTGGTCAAAGCACTTTTCAAGAAACTTGACGAGAAATGCTCAAAAACCACTTTAAAACCGAACAAAAGAAAAGATCTAAAGCTGCTTTGAACACACTCTTGCGGTGAATATTTTCTGAGACGCCACAGTGCAGCTAGTCGCGGTGCTGGGATGTAACTGATGTCACTCATAAGAGAAAGCCTGCATTGAAGGAAGAACTCCCTCACCTCTGACAATTCTTCAAGGGTTCCGATAATCCAAACTCCTAATTTATTTCACAATGTGCTTTACCCATAAGGCATCTCTTTTTAATGCCTCCAACAAGGGAAATGGACCGCGGTGTCCAGGTTTGGGGTTTGTTTCTCTGTCCACGGCAATAAATATCTTTGGTACCTAATAGGTATCTCCAAATCCCCTCTTCTCCAGTCGCAGACATTTGAGTTGTCAGGGAGCTTAAAAAAAAAAAAAAGTCCAGGAGAATAAAAGCGCAATTAGATCCCTAAAAGAGAAAGTGTGTCTGGATTTGCATAACAATGACCCAACTTGGATTCAAACCTGCCACACCTCTTAACACTTAACCAGTGTGCTAAAAGTAGGCTGGAAGCTTACCAAGTCTAGTGTTGGCAAACAAGCCTGGGGCAGTGGCCCCCCCAAATTACTGATGGAAAATATTACTGAAAAATTTGAATGTGCATATAGAAGTGCAGATACACACACATAATATTGGGCATGGCTTTGATTTTAGTACAGCTCTCAGGGCCTTCTGAGTCTTAGGTGGTTAGACAGAAATTTTCTTCTACCCAACAAGCCAGCAACAATCTTTCTGTTCATACAGGCATTCTGCTCCCACAAGCACGAAACAACCAGGTGTAAATAAAAAAGTCCTTTGAAATGGAAGTTTAAAATTTAACTCTGCTGCTCATGACGCACAGACGTTAAAAATAACCACTCCATGAAGTAGACAAACGTGTACCCTTAATGCCTTCCTTATGCTCTAACATTACACATACTTAGGAATACAGTCTACCTAATGACCGGAGCACAATGATGACACCTCTCCATAAAGGTATTAACCCCGGTGGCTTTGTTGTTTCCAAAGCACCAACGTCCATCAGATTAGGGAGGAAGGAAAAAAGGCGAAACCTTGCAAAACTCTCCCAAAAGTTATATAAACAAAGGAGGGGAGAAGCCCAATGTGGGCTTTTGCACCCATGTGCTACCAAAATTACATAACACCCGGCGCAGACATTAAAGAAGGAATGGATTCTGCACAACACCCCCACTTTCCTCGACTCCCAAGCCCGTGTCCTTCTCTTATGAAATCCAAACGCCTGGCAAGACCAAATGGACGACTTTGAATATTTATTTTATTGCTGGAGTAAATCCTGCGAGAGTTGGGAGGCACGTTTAGGCCCAAAGTTTGAATGTGCAACAGCCCCAGGGCGCAGCGACTCCACTCCCCGGACCCAGAGGAGAAAGAACTGACAAGCGACAGCACCCAGCAAGGCCTTCTTCTTCTTGCCCCTTACGGTGCTTCCCGCTGGAAAGTTTTCCACGCGATCGATCGGAGGGCGAGGAGCCCGCTTCCCGCCCCCCCCCACCCCCCTCCGCCTGCCTGACTTTGCAGGAAAGGCAAGCCGGGAGACCAGAGGGGGCCGGCTGGGAAAGAGCTGGAAAGCTCGGCACTCAGCGGGCGGCGCCGGCGCAGGCTCCTTACCTGGGGGACGCGGAACAAAAAGAGGAGCGGGGCTCGCCGAGCCTGCGGCGGCGGCGCGGGCGGAGCGGGTCTCCCCGCCGGAGCCCTAGGCCCGCGCCCGAGCCCGCGGCCCGGCCCCCGCCGCCGCCGCCGCTTCCTCCCTCGCGCGCGTCATGTCACGGCGATCAAACATGTCTGTGTGCGCTTCGCTGCTGTGACTTCCTGATTCTCCGCCGCTCGCGCGCGCACACTCACACTCACACTCGCAGCCACACGCACACGCCACCCCCACCAGCCTCCGCCACCAAACCTCGCCTGGTCCTCCCCGGGCTCCCGGCGGCTGCCGGCGCCTCTGCTCGCGACGCACTGGCCCCGGCGCGCACAACACACACTCACACTCACGCGCAGACACACTCGCGCCGGCCCCGAAGGCGCGGAGACGCGAGCTGCGGGAGCTCGCCGCCCCCTCCCACCCCTCTCCCTACTTAGCCGCCCTGCCAAACTTTTTTTTTTTTCCCTGCCTGATCCGTGTCCAACTTCCCTCCACCCCCACCCCCCCACCCCCAGCAGTCCGGCCTGCCCCGCGCTCACCAGGATCCGCCGCAAGCTGCAACCCGGATAAAAATAATAATGCAATCCAGGCGGCGGAGGCAGGGGCGAGCGCGAAGACACTGGCAGGAGGCGATTTCCCCGCGTGTACCGGAAACCGGCCGAGTGCCGGGACCGGGGCGCGGGTGTCCCCTGGAGCCCGCACTGCTGCGCCCCGCCCCGCGCGGTGCAACTGCGCCCAGGCGGCGAGGCCTGGTGCGGGGCACCCGGAGCACCAGGCTCGGTGTGTGCCCGAAGCCGTAGGGAGCCTAGGGGCTGGCACGCCGGACCGGTTATTTGGGGAAGTGCATCGCGACACCTTTGCAGATGGCATGGCCCTGTTTTGCAACGCAAACGGGAGGAGGGAAGACGGCCGGATGGAGGGGGAGAACAGAGGAAGGGGTAAACCAGGTTGGGATGGGAATAAAGCAAACTCGAAAGCAGGGAGCGAGAAGGAAGGGGTGCGTGTCATCGTTGGGAGGAGGCTCCCACCCGGTCTCCCCGCCTCCCGCCCTCGCCACCCCCTCCCTCCTCCCCCGCCCCCCCCGCAGCCCTTCCCCTTCTCCGGCGAACGCCACCACTGCTGCCCTGGTGCGCGCGGGTCCTGTTTGTGACAGTCAGGCAGAGAGGATTATCCGGATCATGGCCTCCCGGCCCGCAGCCACGGTGGCTCTGCCGGGCCCCAGCGCGCCCCTAGCACCCGGACGATCGCGGGCGACCCACGCCCGAGGTTCCCGCGGTTCAAGCTAGGGGAGGACGCCAAGCAAAAGAAAACAAACCCCGGGAGGGGGAGGGCAGGGTAACTGAGCCCGGCGGGCACCTCCGACCTCCTTCTTTGGGGCCTCCTCCCTCCGTACCAGCAGTGCGGCCCGGGCAGGACACCCCGAACTTCAACACCCGAGCCCGCGCGGCCGCCAGGTACCAGGGGCAGGGACGTCTCCGCAGAGCCCCGGCGCAGCCCCCAGATAGCCGCTTTGCCTAAAGGCCTGCCTACCGGTCAGCGTCTTCATCCCCGCCCGAGGGAACCCGCAAACTGGAGGTGACACCTCCGATCCGGCACGCACCGGCCCCGCGGCGTGGCGGCCGCCTCTTCGGCGCGCCAGCTCCGGCTTCTCCCGCCGAGATCCGCTCGCGTCTCGGCAACCGGAGCCCTTTAAACAAGTCCCCGGGAAGCGGGTGGCAGCAGCGTTCGTTGGCGCCCCGCCGCCAGCCCGGGCACCTCGCCCTCCTCTCTCGCTCCCCTTCCAACTCTTCCGGGGAGGACTCCTCGGGGTGAACTGTCGCCTTTCCATCCTCCTCCCGGGTCCTCCAGCCTTTCCCCTCCTCCGTGCCCCCTCCCCCAGCTTTAAGTGGATGGGGGGGATTGCAACCTTGTCGACAGTGTGTGTGTGTGTGTGTGTGTGTGTGTGTGTGTGTGTGTGTGTGTTGCAACCTTGAGTTGGCAGCGCGTCGCTGACTGCCTACCTAGGGTCAAGGCTGTGGTTTGTTGGGATTCCCCCCCCTCCCTCGCCTCCTTGAAGTAGTAATTATTACTGTTATTATTAGAACAGCAAGGTTCGGTTGAAACTTTCCCGTTTCTTCCACCGCCGCCCGGGAGCTGTCGTTAGAGCATTCCACCTGAGGCCCGCGGGGAGGAGGCGGGCTTTTTTTGTTGTTGTGGCGGTTGGCCCGCCTGTTTGTTTTGGTCTCCGTGCATGCACAATAAATAATAATTAGGATAATAATGAATAATCCCCGGCGAAGGCGGCGCGGTGCCGGAGGGGTTTGTGCGGCGGCTGCAGCCAGGAGGCCGGAGGGAGGGGAAAGAGGAGAAAGGAGTTGTAAGTTATATTTACCTTGCTCGCGAGGAGTGTGCTGGCTGAATCTCTTCCCTCTCTGAGTCACCCAGAGTACAGAAACAGAGGGAGAGAGGACTAGATTATGAATATGACTTCATTGATGACAGCCATCCCCTCCTCTTCCTAAACTCGGGCTCCGCCCCGCGTCCCACCCTCGCCGCCTCCACGGGCGCCGGAAGACGCGCCGCAGTTGGCCCCGCGCGCCGCTCCTCCCTGCCCGCCCGGACGCGGGTTGGCGGGACGCGCCTGTCACTCGCCCCGCTCAGCGACTCCGGGAGCTCGGGGGGAAGGAGGGGGCGGTGTGCAAGAATGTGGATCGAGACGGCTCTACTGTATGCGTGGATCCGTGTGTGTCTGCAAGGCGCCGGCTCTCGGGCCGTGCTTGTGCCTGGAGCAGAGAAACTGCGCAGGACGCAGAGAGCCCCAAGCCCGGGTGGAGTTGGGCGCCCGTTATCCCTCTCTCTCCCCGCCGTCCTCCTGCAGGGGCGCTGCGGGGCGCCCCGGGGAGGCTGGGGAAGCAGAGGAGCCCGAGCGAGAGGGAGGGCATCCGTAGTAATAGCGCGTAGTAGTTTGGGGGTATGTGGAGAAGGTGCTGGAATTTAACTGTGCCTCCGCCTGCCGGAGCGAGCCTGCAGAGGGAGAGGGAGGGGACCGGGGAGAGGGCTCCGAGTGGTACCAAAGCTGTGTGTGGCACGGTGCTGACCATGAAAAGCAAAAACAGGCATTGTCGTGCCGGTTGAAACTTTTTCTCCCCCCCGCCCCCAACACTCCGCTCCAGGTTGTAATTATAAATCTGCCCCCTTTCTCCCCGGTAAAAAGGGAGGCGGGCACAAAGAACATTCCTGCCAAATCTGTCTCTTTTCTAAAGGACGGCAAGCTTCCAAATGCCAATGAGGGGAAAACAGCTGAGAGACTGAACGCCTTGTAAATAAATAATCCCACCCTAACCCCTCTGTTTACTTTGTGGACCAGATAGGGCACTTTAAGCTTCCCTCACCTGTCATCTTCCTGTAAAATATATACAAAAATATGGAAAGAACAACCCCGTGGGGGCGGAGCGAGCGGGTTAAGGGACATTTGAAGCATGGAATCTGCTTTTGATTTAAGAAGGGGAATAAATCTCTTATTCTCTGTAGCCCATAGTGTCTCCTCTCCCACCCCACATTTAACACCAATTAAGGCTACCAACACCAAGCTGCTGGCACTTGGCAGTTTTGAGACCTCTTGTTCCAATTCTCCTTGAAATATAGTTCTTTGGCTGGACGAATAGGTCAGTGTTTGCTGAGACAATTTTATTTTTAGTTTTATGAAGTGTGAAAGAATGTTAGGAGATTTTAAATCAGGGGCCTATTATTTTAGACTCAGATTAATGGAAGTACTTGACTCTTAAAACTGTTCCTATATGGCAGTGTTATGAAAAGCAGGATGTATCCCTTATTTTGTAATGTAATGGCTTCAATTAGTCATTCAAAGTGCACCGTGACTATTTGGTTGAGGATTTTCCCCCTGGAGTAAAATCCTATTTTAAGACCGTTTTGCTGTTGCAAAATTGACTCGGAGCAACGGCCTCTGAAATGCAGTTCCAGGATGCTTAACACTATGTACTGAGGAAGGTGAAGGCAAGAGGTAATGGAAAGAACATACAATGCTGCATTTGGTCATTCAATGGCAAAAACTGTCTGCACTGCTGGTCCACTGCTGGGGGAAGTGGAGTTTGTTTGCAAGGGCATCAAGTTCAGGCGGCTGGGAGTGTCAATGTCAACCGCCCTGTAGTTTTCTAAGGCTTTGTTACTGACTTGATAACTTTAGTGTTATAATGTCCTGGCTGTCCCAAAGCGCACCTCAAGACAACAAAAGAGGATGCATCTAAGAGAAACAAAATATAGTAGGCCCTGAAGAAGCTACCGCAAGAACTTATTTTCTGCCTGAAGATATGCCAGTATAACTTTTAACCGGGAAATAAACAGTGAGAAACCTTAAAAGTGGCAATGTGGTAAAAGTATTACCTTCTACCTGCCTAATAAATCGCAACTAATAACATAGCCAGGTAACCGAGTTGTCTGTAAAAGGGCTTTCGCCTAATGGCAATGCTTATCACATTAGTGAATATCAGGTTTTAATTCTTTTTCAGGCCTAATTTGTTTCCCTGGCATGCCAACCTCACACATTTTCTTCCCTGTGAATAAGTGCCGTTTATCCCTTTAGGATGCCACCTTCCCCTGCTGTGCCAAATCTCTAGGAGAGAACAATCACCTTAGTAAGACCCTGGAGGAGAGGGACTGGCCATTCCCTCTGTCATTTTGTCAGAGGGAGAGGAAGAGAAGAAAATGCTCGCTTTGCTACATGTACATATTCTTCAGCTCTTGTAAAATTTTGATGCAGTACTTAGAGGGATTGGTACCAATGCATTATATGCTCAACTATGGGAACCGAAAAATAAAATCTATCTCTGGGAGTAGAGCTTAAATATAGATACTACATCTCCTTTTCCCTTCGTATTGGTCTAAGAAAGCACCACCTTCTCCCTTCAGGTCTTTCCTCTGAAGGCCCGTCTTGTTTGTAGCTTGCACTGTAGCAGGTAGGAAGGTTAGAAAATAAGGCCTATACTCGGGAGACATGAAAAGGCAGCACCATTCACTCAGTACAGGAAAAAAAAAAAAAAAGGTTGTAGAACCTATAGCATAAGCTTCCTCTCTGAGCGAAAGCAACATTTAGCAATTGATGGTAAGGAAGGAAATGATGGGCTCTTTTGTTTTGCAGAAGCTCCACACAAAAGCAAATATGGTTGGAGGCTAAAGGGACCCCGAGGGTGCACAGGATGCTGTATTCACATGAAGCTTTGCCTTCTGGACTTTGATGAGTCATAATGTGTTCTCTGAACTTGCTTTTCTCTTTCTAGTTTGGCGTCAGGAGATAGTAGTCACTTTTTCATGTCTGTATGGCCACATTGACTTGTTATGTAAGTCGGCTGTGGTTGATGTTCTGTTTAGAGTGGGTATTGGGTTTGAAAACTGGTATGTGGTTGTAACAGCCTCAGAAAGAAAAATTCCATGCACCAAGTCAGGAGGCCTGTAATCCCACCAGGTAAACGGTTAATGCTGGCTGAAACGTGGCCTAGCTTCAAAGCGGAGCAAGTCGGACACTTCGGGAACGAATCCGGTAATGGAGCCTAAACCTGGACAAGGTGAATCAGCCGACATTTAATTTAGTGACGAGTTTAGACTTAGCAAGTCAGCTGACTACAGAGGTGAGCACTCCTCACTTTCCTTTTCCCCCAGTCGACAGTCTCGAAGCGATTTTTGTTTTTTTCATCAGGTCATTCCTCCAAAGGACCACTCTTTGTGATGGAGGCCCCCTCCTAGCGTAAGGGTCTTTGTCTGTTTCCAATCCATTCTGTGATATATTTCAGACGTAGATTGTCATCCAAGGAGGTGGGTGCATGGACAGATCTCTGCCAGCCTTGTTGACCTCCTCAAACCCTGCAGCTCCGGAAACCCCATCTACCTACTGGGTCTCAAGGGGCCACACTGGATCCACTTCCTTCTGACCAGAACGCAAGTTCCTGATTCACGTCCTCCAAGATGCAGCTATGGCCCCACATCAGTGTCTTCCAGTGGCCCTCCTTGCCCTGCCCACGCAAAGGAAGCCGTCTTAGTCTACCTGCTCCCATAGCAACCAGCACCTACCTCCATTACAGCACTTATCACTTTGATGCCATTATTTGTTTGGTATCCTCCACTAGATGGTTAGTGCCTGGAGGGTGTAGGGCAAGTTCAATTCATCTTTGAAACCTCAGCCCTCAGCCGGAGGTCTAGTATGTTGTATGTTGTTTTAAAAACAAAAGCAAAAAAACTTGGTTGAATGACAGGATGGGAGATCATATATCAAAATTGTCCGGTAGGATTGAACAGGCCTTCCCCATCAGTAATTATCATGTTAATGAACGAGATCACCAAGTGTTCAGAATCTGTCGCCTTCCAAGCTGAAAAGGCTAATATGCTTTTGGTTTTTGTCTTATTTTGTTTTGTTTTGGGAGGTCAGGTGGGAGGTGAGAAGGTATGGCTCTTGCCCTCACGTAAAGAGCACCGAGAAGAGGTTTCGTTTGCTTTTTAAATTAGGCTAGGAGTAACGTGAGTGCATGCACAGCAATACAGTAGTAATCATTATCTTCTTTTATTTCTCCTTTAAATCACACACCAGTGTCTATGCAGAGGCCTGTACATATGCCATTTATCCACTTAACCCAGTGACTTATGCGATATTATCCCCATTTTACAGATGAAGAAACTGAAAAGCAGTAAATAATTTGCTTAAGGCAGGGGTCTCCAAAGTGGAGTGAGCAAGACAATTCACTGCGATTTGGGAAGAACATTGGAAATTCGATTTCTTCTTCCTTTAATGATTAAAAAAAATGTAAGGACCAAAAAGACAAGGGCTTTACCAATGTGTATTGTACTCATTTACCCTGGCACCTTTACATGGTGCCTAGGAAAGTGGTCACATGCCAAGTATTTTATCTGAGGAGTACTTAGGGGAGCATCAGGGGCAGAGGGGTGACGGTCGCGCCCCCGTCTGGTTCTTTCAGGTGCAGGGTGTTGATGTTACCTGAAGTTTACGCCTTCCACAAAGTGCCTTGTCTGGTTTTGCCCAATGGATTCTCTTCTTTGGAAAACAAGTGGCTTAAAAAGAGTCCTTCCAAGAAATTGAAGACTGAGGTAGATCCAATAACGCACTCGCAGGTGAAAATCAAGATCAAACCTGCCACTTTGAGTTCTGAGTTTTTTGCCAGCCATTCTGAGAAGTGAAAACAATGACGGTCTAATTAGCTCTGACAAGAAATAGGTTAAAAACATTCACATCTATTCAAGACTAGTTGCCATTTGGATTTATATGCACTACCGTTAATGATGAATTCTGATGTAAGCATAGATTTTGCCTGGAGGGGGTATTAGCTATTGATATCGCATGATATCATCATGATTAGCAAGGTATTTTATTCTTTCATCTTCATCTGTTTCATAACTTCTATTTTGTATATGTTTTATAATGCACTTGATATATTAATACTTGAATACATGTATTATGAATAAATATACATAGATCATACTCTATCCTTTTTATTTTGTTTCTTCCTTTTTCATTGCAAGGGGAATGTGATCAAACAACATGGAAGTAACTAAATGATGAAGTCGGAATTTAAAGAAAAAATTTTTTTTAATTTTTTTTTTAACGTTTATTTATTTTTGAGACAGAGAGAGACAGAGCATGAACGGGGGAGGGTCAGAGAGAGGGAGACACAGAATCTGAAACAGGCTCCAGGCTCTGAGCTGTCAGCACAGAGCCCGACGTGGGGCTCGAACTCACAGACTGTGAAATCATGACCTGAGCCGAAGTCGGCTGCTTAACTGACTGAGCCACCCAGGTGCCCCTAAAGAAAATGTTTTTAATGCATATTTACTTTTGAGGGAGAGAGAGACAGAGCCGGAGAGGGGGAGGGGCAAAGAGAAAGGGAGGCACCGAATCCCAAGCAGGCTCCAGGCTCTGAGCTGTCAGTGCAGAACCCAATGTGGGGTCCAAACTCATGGCTCATGAGCTCATGACCTGATCCGAAGTCGGATGCTTAACCAACTGAGCCACCTGGGCGCCCCACTGAAGTCCGAAGTTTTAACCCAGCTTGGTAAGACTCCAGACTAGAGTGACGTATGTTGCTCATGTAAAAACTGTTCAGTCATTTGTCATCAATACAGGGTTCTTAACCCATTATGGGGCAGAGAGGAGGGGGAATATAAATGATCTCTGGCGCATTTGAGAAGCCCTGAAACTGAAATTCCGTGATCATGTTAAGGTACATTTTCTGCAGGGAGTCCGTACATTTCATCAGATTCCCAAGGGGATCTTCACCACAGGGGGTAAGAATTACTGATAAAGAGTCATTAGCAGCATTAATAACCTAGGATAGTCTTCTGATAAGAAACTAATCTTTCCTTTAACTTTCATAAAATGAAGTGTGCACATTTTATATGTCCAATCATGTCTACCCTTAGAAAAACCATTTAGAACTCAATATTTCTCTAGATAATTCAAACACATCCTAACTGCCCAAAGGAAAGCTTCATTTGTCTCTGGAGACCGGCTTTCTGAGAATAATTTCATTCTGCAGGATTTTCTCAATAATACTCTATTATATATTGCTGACTGGACAAGAAAGGATTTTTATAAATGTTGTCATCAACGTATCTTTGAGGCTTTGACACATCTTTGGACAGTTGCATGTTAGGCATCAGAACATGAATTCAGAGCCTAAAAATTTTTTATTGTCATAAATTGCTCAAATATTTTAACCTTTATTTGGCGGGCCATTGTACCGACTGCCCTTAGACTTGTACTGCGTTTCTCTGAATGATCATATGCTTCTGTCCCGTGTGACACTGTGGATCCTCTCCAAGTCCCTCAACCAAATGCCACGGTGGCAGAAAACGCTGTATCCCTTTCCCACGCTGTTTCATTAGATTTTATGGCAGCGTTTCACGTTTAGACCACCTTCAGCTGTTACCGGCCTTATCTTTTCAGTAGCCCTTCGTTGCATTTTATTTGTGTGCGACCCTTTTCCAGCTTGACTTCCAACACATCACCCACCAGATTCTTGCTTCAAGTTCAGCACACAAAAGCGCAATCTGCTGTTGTTTTATTCCAGCCATTTTTCTACGCTTGAAGTTGTTCTATGTAAATTCAAGAGGAGAGTAGAAAATAAACCGGGAACATATAAAAACAGAAATAACCATGAAAATTACCTTAGATGACTCTTTAAAGAAACTGAGATAAATAATCTGCTTTGGGGGAGGGGGCGGGGAATCCGTCTCTCCACAGGTGGGGATAAAATACATTCTACAACAATACGGCTTTATTTTAGTTTTCAATGGTGTTACCAGCCAGAAAATGATGAATATTAAAGAAAAAAAAAAAAAAAACAACAACACAAGTATATGAAGTTTGGGGAAAGGGTCGCAAGCGTGTGGATTCTGCATGGGGCAAGGTTTAATGCTAGGCAGGAAGCTTTTATCTTTTATCTCCCCTTTCGATAAACTCAGCTGAATAGTCGCTGGATTCACCGAGGGCTGGACATAAAGGAAAAGCTCACATTTGGTCTATAATTGTGCACATTCAACCGCTTATCTTACCAGAGACATTGTGCTATCTATTGGAATTGTACTATTTTGAAAACTCTTCGGGGCCTTTTGGGAATAGACTTTTCTGAAATATGGAGGAAAGCAAGGGATGTGTGATAAGGTACAAGAACACCATAGCATGGAACATTCTTTGTTTGTTTCATACTTAGGACGTAGGGTGTGGGTGTGACGTTTGCGTCTTAAAGAGACTCACACCTCGTGCTTTATATTTTAGTAAGCTTCTTAAAAATATCTGTGGGGGTGTTTGTCTTTATGTGACACCTCAATTTTATGGTATGATTTACTGACATTAATGACCATAACCACCTTTACCTGATGTTCTGCAGGTTCCATGGCCCATATCAATGTTTATTCCCTGAGAACTTATGACCAGAATGCTGAGCTATTTTTTCTTTCTTCTTCTTCTTCTTCTTCTTCTTCTTCTTCTGTTTATTTTTGAGAAAGCAGAGGGAGGAGGGGCAGAAACAGAGGGAGACAGAGGATCTGAAGTGGGCTCTGTGCTGATAGCAGGGACCCTGACGTGGGGCTCTCTAATTCATGAATCATGAGATCATGACCTGAGCTGAAATTGCCGCTTAAGCGACTGAGCCCTCCGGGAGCCCCATGAGCTATTATTTCTAATGCTAGCATAATAAATAACTACTTATCAATTGGGAAAGTAATTAAATAATGGAAGCATAATGGAATAATCTAGGTGAGTGACTCTTCTTTCAAACAGCCTACAAATGTTAGTCTCCCTGGCCTTTGAGCTGTCACACACTATACATCAATGTCTTATCTCATAACTTCTTATAGTAGTTCTGTTTTAAAAAGACATACCAATCTCAGAACCTCTGGTTCCAGGCACAGAGGAAGCATAATATACTAGAACACATGGCTACATGGATTGCCCATGGTTACATGGAACGCCCACCAAGATTAGAACCTCCGTCTCACTCCCAGTCAATACAGCTCCTGCTATACCACACTGTTTCCTGTTAAAAAAGAGAGCGAGAGAGAAAGTCTCCAAGTTCATGCTCTTCAGCTCAGTAAGAGTCATCAATGCCCAAGTGAAGAAATGGGCCCAGCGCTGTCAACGGCATGTGTCAAATTTATTTTCACAGACTGTGGCTTTCATACCGCTTTAACAACCGCTCTCAGTACAAAAATGTATTCTATATCATGACCCAGTATACACATACTTGGGTATATAGTGAATTGTGCCAGTCGGGGTCCAACCAGGAAAACAAAGGACTTTATTCAGGAAATTGGTTCCATGGCCTGGAGCCTGCTTTGGCTGTGTTTCCCTCTCTATCTACTCGTCCCCCAATCGTGTGCTCTCTCTCTCTCTCTCTCCCTCTCTCAAAAATAAATAAACATTAAAACAATTTTTAAGAAAACACCGCTTGGACCAACAGAGGATACACATTTCAGGAACTTTTCGCCCTGACCTAAATATTCTTTTAGGTCAGGTTATTAACACATGGGTTTCATGGGGCACCTGGGTGGCTCAGTCGGTTAAGTGCTGGACTTTTGGTTTTGGCTCAGGTCATGATCTCATTATGGTTCGTGGGTTCCAGCCCCACATCAGGCTCTGTGCTGACAGCCTGCTGGAGATTCTCTCTCGCCCTCTCTCTCTGCCCCTCCCCCACTCACTCACATACACACACACACTCTCTCTCTCAAAATAAATAAATAAACATTTAAAAAATAAAACATGGGTTTCATGATCAGAACTTTATGGGTTATATCATATGTATATTAGTAAAATACAAATTTCCACCAGGCTCCCATACTTGGACCATCTTTTTTGGTATGTGGATACCAAGTAAATAGTGCTGGATGACAATGAAGGAAGTCAATTAAAGGCCTTATTTTTCTACATAATCAGCAAATAGCCAGGTATAATACTTATTAATCCCTTTCACTTTTTTTTTGCTATAGAGCCTTCAGAGTATAGCAATAATAGTTACATTTTTTATAATGGAAATCTTCTGGGGCACCTGGGTGGCTCAGTCAGTTGAACATCCAACTTCGGCTCGGGTCATGATCTCATGGTTCATGAGTTTGAGCCTCATGTCGAGCTCTATGCAGATAGCTCGGAGCCTGGACCCTGCTTCGGATTCTGTGTCTCCCCCTCTTTCTCTGCCACTCCCCAGCTTGCACTCTGTCTCTCCCTCTCTCAAAAATAAATAAACATTAAAAAAAATTGTATAATAGAATTCTTCTTTGTAAGTCAATTTTACAAAACCAGGTTTGTAAAATAGTACACAAACCAGGATTAGTGTGTATGAGCATAACCCCCTCAACTATGGTAAGATATTAAATGCAAAATTTAACCATTATTTAAAGACAATAACACGTAAATACATCTAAAATTGCATATGCAACAGTTTTGGAGTTTTGGAAATCTAGTGAAATAGAGACAATATCCTAATTCGAATTACTAACAAGAAAATTTTAGTTCATGTTTACATTTTCACGTGAATATCAGGTTACTTATTATGTTAACAGCAAAATCGATAACATTTCCTACCTTGGTAAGAATTTAGACTGTGAACTTCTGAATAATTCTAATGTTTATTTATTTTTGAGACAGAAAGAGAGACACAGAGAGACAGAGACAGAGCATGAGCAGAGAAAGAGGGATGGGAGGGGCAGAGAGAGAGAGGAAGACACAGAAACCAAAGCAGGAGGCTCCAGACTCTGAGCTGTCAGCACAGAGCAGGATGCTGGGCTTGAACCCACAAACCATGAGATCATGACCTGAGCTGCAGTCTGGCTCTTAACTGACTGAGCCACCCAGGTGTCCCTCTAAATAATTCTAAATTCTAGTAATGCTTCCAGGGCCCAAGGTGTTAGTAGATCCATGATGGATTTGTTGGTCACTAGTCATTATGATGGACACATAGTATCTGCCCTATGCTGATTTGTGTCTTCAGGGCCTTTTTGAAAATGGAGTGAAACTAGTAATTATCTGCATTAAAGACGCTGTCAACATAAACATTACAAGAGAAGGTCACTTAGGCAACTTATAACCTAAACATCTTGTTTGTAGGATTGAATCACCAATATATATATATAATTTTTTAAATGTTTATTTATTATTTTGAGAGAGAGAAAGAGAGAGAGAGAGAGAGAGAGAGAGCGAGCACGAGCGGGGGAGGGGCAGAGAGAGAGGGAGACACAGAATCCAAAGCAGGCTCCAGGTTCTGAGCTGTCAGCACAGAACCCGACGTGGGGCTCCAGCTCACGAACTGCAAGATCATGACCTGAGCCGAAGTAGGGCGTTTAACCGACTGAGCCACCCAGGCGCCCCTAATTTTAATTAGACTTGTAATCAGCATTCTGCTCAATGGTCACAACTCCTCTGTCTTGAACAACACACACCCTGCCTCACTCCAGGAAAAAGTTCTCACTGTAGTGATGGATTCGTTACCAGGCTTTAAAAGCTTTGCCACATATGACATTGGATACAGTGCTAATAATGAACTAGGAAAGCTGCTTAAAGCAGCCAAATAACACTGAGTGACAGAAGCATCGAAATTTGTACATTTAGACAATTTATGTATCGAGAAAATGCAGAAAGTAAGCATGCGGAAATAACCACCAAAGCCCTTTCAATATCAATTTTGAAAATCCATGGGAAGCTTCTCTCTTCAAATGCGGTTGGCCCCTGGAGGAGTCATGTGACCTTGACTTGTGAGCCCTTTTTACCTCTCTTACAAAGTGGACTGGTTTGTGCCACAAAGTCTCTAAGTTTCCTTCCACCTTAAATTTTGTGTCTCGGCTCTATAAAATGGGGCTAATATAATAACGGCACCCAACACAAAGCACTGTTACAAGAATTCTAAACGACGGTAGATGTAATCTACTGTACACGTGGCCCTAACACAGAGGAAAACACTCAATAACTGAAATTACTTCATAAACTAACTGGCATTAGTCCCTTTGTCCTAACGGGTCTGAACACTCCTCCTCCTTCTTGGGTAAATCATGTTCAGTCCCGTCTACAGACTTCCCTTCCTCCTCCTCTTCTGCACCTTGTTGGGCAAAAAGCCCCCGAGTTCAGGTCTTGCTCAGCACCTCCTGCTCTGAGCTCTCTCCAACTCCTCAGTCATGTTTATGGCTCACACAATGGACTGGCAAATGTTGATCACCCTCCAGACTTTCAGCCTTGTGTCTCCAGCTGCCCCAAAGCCTTCCTGTTTGGGCGGTGTCCCTTTATCTTGCTCTGTCTGAAGCATAATTTGTCATTTTTGCCTCCAACATGTGTCCCCTTCAGGCATCTCTTTTTCTGTCAATAAGTTTTCAATTATTTACGCGCATTTTCATCATGACAAACGATGACCGCATAACCAAAAATTTGATTCGAGAAAAAAAAATCACCCATAACTCCGCCAGCCCAATTCAATCGTTGTGATAATGTAGTTGTGGTTTCTCCCAACCTTTCCTATCGCGTATGTGTTTGTACCGTTGTAACCGCGGTCTATAATTCTAATTGTATCTTGCTTACAATTCTGATCATCCCATACGGATTTCCCACGTTGGAGAAGCTTTCATAATAGATTATTGTTTTACTGTTATCTCTGTTTCCAGCAACTCTCTCCTTCAGTTCATTCTACACACCTGGCTAAATTTCATCTCATTCATAGCACGGCCTTAAGCGTCTTTGGTGTGCTCAGAACCATGGGTGATTTCCTTACTGTTCAAAAAATGAAGCCTAGGCTTCTTAGTCGAGCTCAAAGGCCCTCTTCAAACAGCAGTCCATCCTTTCCAGCCTCGTCTCCTATTATAGAACTTCTCTTCAGGCCAAACCACACCACTAATTACTCCACAGAGAAACGATAGTTGCCCCAGTGCCTTCCTTCAAACCATTCTTACCTATGCCTCCTTCCTGTTTGACACTTCTTTGAGCTCAGGGGCCATTTCTTCCCCCAGAAAGGCTTCGCCATGTATTGTGGTTACTCTCCCCGCTCTTTTTGTTTCTACTGGTTACCTGAGCCACTTGTTGGGCAAGCTTCTAGGACTATATCTTCTGCCTCTCTGTGTCCTCAGAACTCAGCACAAAGGGCATGCTCAATAAATATTTATTAATGATGATGATGATACCCACTGTCAGCACACCTGTTCTGGTTTCTACGATAATGAGGAAAGCAGTAAGGGAGCATTAGGGGGAAAATTCACTACAGCCCTCCTTACATGCTGCCAAAAGTCCGAAGAGATTTACGTATATTCTACTTTATAGCGAAGACTTAATCAAAATTGGAAGGAAGGAAGGAAGGAAGGAAGGAAGGAAGGAAGGGGGGAGGGAAGGAAGGAAGGAAGGAAAGAAGGGGATAATCAAGGATTATTTTGCATTTCCCCATAATCTATTTCATTTGTGATATAGCAGAGATAAGTGTGAAACATTCTTAGATTGTAACATCGCTATTATAAAATGGCTTGAGACCTCAGAAAACTTAAACAGTGGATAGTAGAAGAGTCCAAATTAGAGTCCCAGGCTTTCTAAATCCAGCCAAAGCAAGTTAGTCATATCAGAAGCAGCATGGCACGATGGTGAAAAGCTTGGGCTCTCTAGTCGTGCTGCCTAGCACACAATTTTAACGCTACCAATTTTAACTACTAGTTGCATGATCATGGAAATTTTACCTAACTTTTCGGTGTCCCAGTTTCCCCATCTGTGAAAGAAGGGCAACAGCCGTGGTATTCTAGAAAATGTTTAACAAATGGCTCTCCCCCCAGAAGCCCCGATTTGTAACATATGCCGATTTCCATGGTATAAATAAATACTCCCACAATGGCTGATTTCAAGCTACCAACAGGCTCACAAAATTCCTGAAAATTCAGCAATGGACCCTTACATGGTATTGTCCTTACAGGGCCGATGATGTGACGATTAAATGAGTTAATATGTGGGAAGCATTTAGAACTGGCCCTGGTACCTCGCATGCTTAGTTGGATAAATATTAGCTGTTTTTATTATACCCTTTTAGTTTCCCTTCCTCTATGGAAATAAAGGATAGGAATAGCAAGTACTATTGAAAAAAAAAAAAAGCAGTTGCCTTGATTTTAGTTCATTTCAACCTCTTCCTAATCACATGTTTTATTTCACTATTGCCAAGCAGGTCCCACTGACTTATTTGAATTTCCTTTCCTTTTCCTTAATTCATCTTTTTCGGAAGCATTCTGAGCATCCGAGGACTGGCTAAAAGCCACATACCAGGGAAGAAAAAGGGTTATAAAAAGTAAGGATAATCCCAACTGAAATTTTTTTCCTGAATAATCATTTTACGAAAACCTAAGTACTTACTCAAACAGCTAGATATGAAAGTTTATTCGGATACAATTACTTATTGCCCGTTTTTCAGGAGTGATATGAATTGTACTTCGTCTAGCCTCTTTTCAAAATAATTTTATTCCCTGGTGTTCTTCCTGCCACAAAATAAATAGGAATTTTTATTAAAAAGAATCCCAAAATATATGACTCTGAACCATAGCATTTTCTGCTTTTTGATTTCTCTGTGTATTTCCATGACTTCCCACTTACAAAACATCTGCTTACAAATATTGTAATTTGCTGGGTGTTTCATCAGAACTAACACTCAGGTAATAAATATTGGCTACTTCTAGAAAACAGGGTGTTTTTTCTATCTTTAAGCCAGGACCTGGCCAGCCAACAATTCTGCTCATTAACCAGAACCCCTGGGCCTCAACATTTTTCTCTAGACTGTCTTCCTCTTTCTTGATCAGATGTCTTGTCACAAATTCCCCATGCTTCCTTTGCTTCTTCCACTCACACAATGGTTTCTAATGGTACTTCTCTGAATTTTATTCCCTTCTCAGTCAGTTTCTCCAGGGCCTTTTTCCTCCCGTTGCATTGACTTGACGCTTGTTTTCTGAAGGCCATGCCTAACATCATCTCAACTGTTGGGGAGGCTTCAGATTAGGGAAAAGCCTCCTGTTGGTGGAACACAGGGGACAGCGAAACATCCAGGCTGCAATCCCACGGGAGTGCCCACTTGCATTCTGCCTCTTCTGAGAAAATGGAAGCCTCTCTTAACCCTCTGCCCACCACCTCTCCCCCACAGCCCCCCGCGACCACCCTTCTCCTCCACAGCCCCCCGCAACAGCTCTTCTACTTTTTGTCTCCACGAATGTGACTACAGGTATAAGTGGAATCAGACACTATCCGTCTTTCTGTGAATGGCCTATTTCCCTTAGCATAATGTCCTCAAGCTTTATCCGTGCCGCAGCATTCAACAGGATTTTCTTCCTTTCAAAGCTGCTGAGTGATATTCCACTGTATGTACCCACCACATTTTGCTTGTCCATTCATCCACTGAAGGGCACTTGAGTTGCTTTCACTGTTTGGTTATTGCAAATAATTCTGCTATGAACATAGGTGTGCAAATATCAGTCCCAGTCCCTGCTTTCAATTCTTCAGGGTATATACTCAGAAGTGGAATTGATGGATCATATAGTAATTCTATTTTAAATTTTTCAAGGAGCCACCATACTGTCTTCCATAACAGTAGGTTTTCCTTTGTGCACCATGTACGTTCCCACCGACAGTGCACAAGGATTCCAATGTCTCCACATCCTCCCCAGTACTTGTTATTTTCTGATTTGTTTATTTTATTTCTTTTTATTTTTTAACAACAGTCATCCTAATGGGTAGGAACTGGTATTGCCACAACGAGATACTACATCAAACAGATGAGGCTGGCTACAATCATTGCTTCAAAAAATGACGACCGCTACAGAAGAAGACAAGTATCGGTGAAGATGGGCGAGAAAAGCTGGAGCCTTCCTACATGGCTGGTGGGAACGTAAAATGTTGCACCCTCCGTGGGAAACAGCTTGGTGGCTGCTCCCTCAGCCACGCATACCGTCGTGTGACACAATTCTTAGGTATATAGCAAAAGAACTGAAAGCAGGTATTCAAAGACTTGCATGGAAGTTCACAGCACTGTTCACAAGAGCCAAAAGGTGAAAGCGGTCCAGACGCCTATCAGATGGATGAAGACACAAAATGTGATCCATCTGTACAATGGAATGGAGTATTATGCAGCCACAAAAATGAAATACTGACACACATTATCACACGGAGAAACCTTGAGACCATCATGCTGAGTGAAAGAGACCAAACACAAAAGGCACATATTTATATTCTCTTGGTGCAAAGTGTCCCAGTACGGAAAAGTCTAGAGATGGAAAGCAGATTGACGGTGGCCAGGAGCTGGGGAAAGGCAGGAGTGGGGAATGACAGCTCAACAGGCACGAAAATGTTCTGGAACCAGATCGTGATGATGGTACGACATTGTGAGTGCGATAAATACCACTGAATTAGACACTTGAAAACAGCTAAAATTTTATGTCATGTAAATTTTACTTCAATGAAAAAAAACTTCCTGATGAATGTATCATTCACCGTCTATGTGTCAGGCATAGTGGATATAGAGTGGATTAAGATAGTGCTCCTCTCTCTGGACTCTGAGATCCTTAAGGGACCGGCAGGTGAAATAATACAGAATAACGGTATATGCTCAGACACATAAACAGGCTGCTGGAGGCTAATCCCACCAGTGATGATAGTGGTAATGATGGTAGGGCTTTCCAAATGAAGAAACAGATTTCTTGGAGGATTGATTGATTGATTGATTGATTAAAATGTTTTTGAGTATGCCTTTTGCATCCGATACTGTGCTAGGCTAGCAATCCAATGATGAACAAAATCAGATGCTGTCCATATCTCATGAAGCTTGCTTTTGGGGCAGAGTTAGACATTAATTTCAGCCACCTGCAGAATGAAGTAGGCTCTGTGAAGAAAAGGAATACTCCTCCATAAAGAAACTTAGCCAGGACCAGAGAGATCAAGGAAGGCTTCCTTCCGACAGTAATTCTTGAGCTGAGATCTGTGGAATGGGTAGGAAAGATGAACAAGCTAAGAGGAACCAGCATGTGCAAAACCTGTGCGGGAGGAAACCTGACATTCAAAGGCATTCCCAGGCATGAAAGAAGGCTGTAGTGTTTTGGAGCAAGCTGCATGATAGGGGATGAGGTTGGAGAAGCAGGGCCTGGAAGGGCCCTTCTGTGCTGTCCCTGGTAAAGATTTTGTTCTTTATCTTAAATGTGATAGGAAAAGGGTAAAGGCAGTTTGCCTGATGGTTATCATCATCCTGGCAGTCAAGAATGGACTGGAAGGGGGCAAGAGTGGACGCAGAGAGGAGACCAGTTAGGAAGCTATTGCAGCTGGTCAGGGAATAGATCACCGGGCTTGCGAGGTAGAAACAGAGACGGAGAGACGTGGAGCTAGACCTACGCAGCAGAGGTGGAGTTAGGAAGGCCAGGGGAAGACTGGCCCAGGGAGGCTGACATCTTGCACAAAGGCATGGAGGCGTCAAAGCATGCAGCGGAAGCTGGTTGGGGCTTGCCAGGGTAGGTCACTAGTGACAGAACCCATGGAAAGGTGCAGATGCGGGAACCACGGGAAGGTGTGGGAGAAGTCTGCAGAAATCGGGTCGTGGTGGCCCTCACTGGCAAGTCTAGACCTTACCTTGATGGACGTGGGAAACTGTGAAGCATTTAAGGAGGGAAATGGGAACTATCAGACGCATGTTGTATCAAGATCATTAGAGGGGTGCTAGAGAATGGATTTAGGAGGAATAAAGGGAAGATACTCTTGAGTATAAACGAAGAAATTGATTAGGAGGTTGTTGCAACTGCTTAACACAAGAACTAACCACTGTCTGGGCTAGAGTGTCAGGGGGCTGTGGGATGGGATGACTGTAACAATCCACTGATGACCACAGGAGTCATGATCTGTTGAGCCCATGGCACATTTACAGCCCCGACATCTTCACTCATGTGGCCTCATGGATCCTTGTCAGTTTAAGGGCTGTGGCACGGAACAAAGGAAAAGATCCGGGGGCTGGAACAGAGTCTCTGACGATGTTTTGCTTTCAGAATTCCCCCCCTGCCCCGTTTTGATGTGATATAGTCACTCATCTGAACTACAAGTCCTTTAAGGAGAGGGATCATGTCTTAACTCCCGATTTCATGTCCTGAGCCTACTGTCATACTTGCCTCAAACGAGGGGCTTAATAAATACTTGACTGAGTACGTGAATTTAAAAAGGCTTATTTCTCAGTGTACCTGCCATACTACTAACGTTAAGGGGGGAAATACACATGCCTTAAAGAATTATGAAACTCTGAAGCCCCCACTAATGTAGATAATGTGATGCTAATGTATCAGCTGCCTTTTAAGACAAAATGTCGCCCTTATTCTGCTG
Organism: Herpailurus yagouaroundi; assembly: GCF_014898765.1. Lineage (NCBI taxonomy): Eukaryota > Metazoa > Chordata > Mammalia > Carnivora > Felidae > Herpailurus > Herpailurus yagouaroundi. The sequence continues at coordinate 13,895,785 of NW_024412430.1, read as the reverse complement.
ATGCCGCATAAGAACGTGTCATCTTTATCACCAAGCTGTATTGCTCTTGATTGGTGCTTCACAGCATGGTGGAGTAGACTAGTATGTGATTCACAGGAGTCTGAAGAAAAAACTATCTCAGGCTCAGAACACCTATGAACCTACTATCACACTGACATCCGAGTAATATGGATGCAAAAATGTCCTTGAACTTGTTGAAATTGTGTCAAATCCATCTCAACGGTTCTGCAACCAATGGTCTCCCCAGTGGAGCTGGCTTGTCTGAAATGAGTTCTTGTCAGCCCTCTCTATCTTCAAGCATGTTAGCAGACCCCATCGGACAATCTGGTTCTGAGACCCCTTACCCAGAAAACTTTAATCTCAGGAAACTTTAGTTAAAACATAATTCCCTAAAGGAAAGGCTTTGAACGTATTGGGGAGAGGGAGAAAGCAATTAGACTAGTAATTCAGAGCTTAGAACTTACACTGGCAGTATTTAAAGCTTAATAAAGGCTTTCACAAAGAACAATTAGACAAAGTCTCAGAAAGAAATCAGAGAAAAAGAAAAGTTTATTTGATGTGTGAACACTAAACAGCCTCCAAATGTGTGTATGTGTGTGTGTGTGTGTGTGTGTGCGTGTGCACGCATGTGTGCGTGTGTATTTCTATAGATTTCTTGGCAGATTTGGTCTTCTAATTATGACACAAAAATGTGGAAATGGGGTCACACAATTGCTTTTAGAATTAATTCGTGAAATCTAAGAGACAACTGCTAACCTCTTTTAATGGCAAAATCTAATAGAGCTGTAGGATTATCATTTCCATCCATGACCCAAGGCTACTTTCAAACTAGCTCTCCTTCCCATTGCTGATTTAGTAGATGCAAATGGGGGGAAATAGGTGTAGATAAAAGCAAAAGGGGGATAAGGAGGAAAAACAAGGTTCGGGGAATATTGTGGTGCCTTGCTTTGTGTCCTGAAGGCGGCTGCCATTGCTGAACTGTAAGCTCCCTGTCTTCTGTCTTCCAACTGATGCCAACACGAACTCTGGAGCCATCAGCAGAACTCAGCCATCAGCAGAACTCTGGCGGTGAGAAATAGTGAGGTCAGGGTGTCTATCTCTCTGCTGAATTTCCAATCATCAGTAAACGTCCACCTCAGGCCACAGTTCTTCTCGGTGTATGTGGGGGTCATCTTCCAGGGTGACCCTCTTGGGTTCTGGGATCTGCTTCTTCCCCTCACCCTCTCTGGTCCACAGGTACTAAGTTCTCCACTACTGCCGGTCTGGGGACGCTTCACCATACTCTGTTGATTTCCCTGATCCCTGCCCATACTTTTGTAAATGTTCCTTCATTAACCTGCCTCAAGTTCTGTTTGAATGCACCATCAGCTTCTTGCTGGGAACCCTGATGGATACAATTGTCTTCTAAGGCAAATAGAGCACTGAAGCTCAGACAAGAGGATCTTGGAAAATCCCAGGGAGACAGGGTAACAATTTTTACTGGCTTTTTCCTTTGGCCTCAGTAATGAAAAAGTGAGTGGTTGTTTAGAATGCAATCTGTGGTTAATTATTGATGGGATAATGTTCCCTTTTGTAGCACTCATTCTCCTCTGGTAAGCCCAACTCCCCCATTAACTGTAAACAAAATTACAAAAGTACTTTATGAACTAAGTTTTAAGTATCTTAAGTTTGAAGCGCCTGAGGGAGAGCCTAGTGGTAATGCTGTCTAAGTATTCAAAGATGAAATTGTTTGCCGGCTGGGGATGGTGAGTTACACATCACGGGAGGTGTTCAAGTAGGAGCTGGAAAAGCCATGGACTGGTTGTTGCACCTGCTGACTTCAAGGTCATTTCCAAAGTGTGCTTTTAGGATTCTTAGTTTTATGCTTTAACGGTTGATCATTGTATTCATGAAAATGTTGACTAATAATTTAGACATCTTAATATAATGATACATGAACAATATGTACATAGAGCTTCAGGCTCAAAAATCTTAAAGAAAATTCATCTTCACTGTGGCATGGCAAAACCCTGGTCTCTGTTTCGATCCTAACTCTTAGCCAAAGCTGTGTGTTCCGTGGAAGCCACCTAACCTCTCTGTGCTTGGTTTTTGCTTACCTTTCTTACAGACAGATGGTGGGAATTTAGTGAAATAGTATCTAGGACAAATTCAGGTCCTCAGTTAATGTTAGTTCTCTTCCTTTGCTTCAGTATCTCCATTAAACTGTTCCTCCTGCTACATCAATTTATGGTGTGAAGGTAAATAAAAATGCATTTAAGAATTCTTTTCTTAATTGCAAAGTGCAATCAAAGTAATGATCAACACATCCTCTTCAGCACCTCACAACTCTGAGGGCACAGTGCTCCGCGCTATGAAGAATACATCATATGAGAAAGGCTTCCCTGGGGCGCCTGGGTGGCTCAATCGGTTAAGCGTCTGACTTCAGCTCAGGTCATGATCTCACAGTCCGTGAGTTCGAGCCTTGCATCAGGATCTGTGCTGACGGTTTCAGAGCCTGGAGCCTGCTTCAGATTCTATGTCTCCCTTTCTCTCTGCCCCTCCCCGTCTCGCACTCTGTCTCTCTCTCTCTCTCTCTCTCTGTCTCTCTCTCTGTCTCTCTCTCTCAAAAATAAATAAACATAGAAAGAAAGAAAGAAAGAAAGAAAGACAGAAAGAAAGAAAGAAAAAGAAAGAAAGGCTTCTCTGAAAGGGTATTTTAAAATATGAGTAACAGGGGCGCCTGGGTGGCTTGGTCGGTTAAGCATCCGACTTCGGCTCAGGTCATGATCTCACGGTCCATGAGTTGGAGCCCCACGTCGGGCTCTGTGCTGACAGCTCAGAGCCTGGAGCCTGTTTCAGATTCTGTGTCTCCCTCTCTCTCTGCCCCTCCCCTGTTCATGCTCTGTCTCTCTCTGTCTCAAAAATAAATAAACGTTAAAAAAAAATTAAAATATGAGTAACAAATGCTATTCATACAGTGTTTTTCACCTTACAGACATTTTGCTTGGAGCCTCCCTTTAAGCCAGGCATTATTATTTCCATTGATAAAGGAAGGGATCTATAAAGGGCATAAAACCTAAACCATCCTCAAGAAGGTCTTTCCATGGACTCATTCAGACATTTTACTCAGTCGAGGAAACAAGATTTTAGAAACAAAAAAAGATTTAGAAAATTAAGAAATGAAATAGCACACAACAGCTTAGATGAGCCACACGAGTTAAACCAAATCATCTCTAAGTAGTTAGGGATTTCTGGAGCAAGAAGTCCTCCTATGCTGGGCGAGCGGGGGAATCAGAGAAACATGTAGCCCAGGGGTTTAGAGGGCAGGCTCAGGAAACCTGTTAAAATCCTGGCTCTTTTGCATCCCAGTTGTGTGACTTTGGACAAGCTGTTCAGCCTTTCTGTGCCTCAGTTTCCTCGTCTGCAAAATGGAGGTAGTAACAGACCCCACCTAGGGGAGGTATGTGAGGTTTAAATGAGATACTCTGGTCAAAGTGCTTGGCTTAACCCCTACTTCAGAGAAAGTGTTTAACAAATTCAGGTGTTATGATTACAAGACAAAACAACAGAGTTCCGGTGGAAAGCTCATTTGCCTACAGCCCCAGAGCTGGTTGGTGACAAAGCAGAGATTAGAGCCCGGATCCTGTCTGGTGTCCTTTTGTTATAAATGAACCATAGCTTAATTAGGTTTTAAAACACGGGTGATAAGAATTTTGGCAAAAAGAGAGAATTAGAGGTAGATATTCTGATCCCTGCAATCTATCAATGTAGCTTTTCCAGGAAGCAGACACATCCCAAGTTCTATGCAGAAAACATAAATAAATCAAATTCCTCCAGAATGTTCTTGTCTTCCTCCTACGTGTGGGACTGCCTCACAGCCAAACCCCTTCTAACATGGTTCATTTGTGATTTGAGTGACCAAATCCCCTTGGACAGGTATAAGAAGGTACCAGCTTATAAAACATTTGGTTCTTACTGTGACTAATGCCGTGGTGAGGCCCCTGTGTAGATAGTTCTGACAGGACAGAAATGGACGTGGAGATTAAAGAACTAAAGTAAAGCCTGCAATTATCTTTGAGACTAGCTTGTGCCTGGTTTTATATACACTCCTTAGCTATTTTGAGTCACCAGGGGCTTATCACTCCCGGCCTCAATTCAGAAAGCATTCTTCTGGTCACATGTTGTAACCATGAGAACAGTAGACCCACAACCAGTTACCATAACGTCCTTGGCTAATAAGGGCAGGCTCTATCACAATGCACTAAGGCTGAATGAATTTGGGCAATCAAGACTCAAATAATAGCACAACTTGAAACAAGATTGAGCTTAACATGATCCTTCAGCCTTTTCTCCACTTAGGTCTCTTCTGCTAGAAATATTTGTTGTTCTTTTGCCTTTTAAAGGCATTTCACATCAATCCCAGTCAATGCCAGAGAGGACAAGTTGACCCAAAATCTTTATTGGGTTCTAGAGACACCGTTTTCTTGACTTTTCTTGGAATAGAAGTAGAGCCTCCCTGGGTTTAGAAAGTGCTTTTCTGGTTAATGAGGACTACACAGTTTTATTCCTAATTACGGTAGTCCCTTTTATGGTGTCATGCTTCTAGAAGAGATTGGAAAGTTTGCATCCTTAAATGCCAAGCCAGCAAAACAGTTGTAGCATATATTAAAATCTGAGTAGTTATAACTCTATTTAAATCCTTAAGACGAGTGGAGCGGCTTGTACACGAACTATCTGCAGACTCCCGGAGAGTAACACAAGAGGATATTTCGGTCCAGTGTCTCAGCTGGGACTGAGCTGACAGGGCTGGAGTTTTGAGAACACAGATACAAGAGAGCCTGGGAGATGATGTCTTTCTCAGTGAGAAATCTATTCATTCTCTTTTCTTAGAGTCAGAAATTCTCTGCTTCTCTGTTGAGCACGAAGAATTTAAGGCTAACCAGTTTAGAGAGCCTTGCTTCGATCCTACGTCTGGATTTTAGCCAATTTGTGTGGTGAAGAAACGGGCTTTCCCAAGTATGTTGCCCGGCGAGACTGCTGGGTTGAGTTTCTGGTCCATTACGGGGAGGTTCTGCCTATGTAACTTGTATCCCTCTAGTTGAGTTGGTTCCTCTTTGTTTTGATTTCAGTCCTGTTACTTCACCCTTAAAACCAGGAAGAGTTCGGTGGCCACTTTTCTCCTTTAAAAAATACAGTGGGTGGGTGGTAAATGTCATATCGTCAGTGGTGACAAAAGACAGACGGGAATGATAATCCCTTCCCCTGCCTTGGGTCACCTTCCAATTCAGGCAAGACTTCTACGAAGAGGCCAGCAAAGTAGGATGGAATCTGACTTGGTTTCCGGCACTGCCACATGTGTCTCCTTTGACTCTCAGCCTCCACAAAGTAAAACAGGGTAACGGAGCCAATCTCTTAGGTCTCTCCGAGAATCAGGAGACAACACATAGAGAGTACGAGTCTGGTGCACAAAGAAGTGCTTCCTCTGAGTTAGTGGCTGTTCCCTTGTCGACGAAACACTTAAGAACCTGCTTTAGGAGAACAAAACTGCAATAGAAACTTCAAAAATTATGTGAACCAGTGAACATGTTCTTCTCCGATAAGGAATTGGAAAAAAATCGGAGAAATTTCCAAATCTGAAATTTCTTTCATGTAATTAACCTTAGACCTTTCAGACAAGAGACAGCAAGACCAGCCTACCAAGGAATATATAATCACGTAGGAGATTAACATTTGCCGACTTACCACCAGGGGACAATATCAGGCTATAATTACTGTACAGATGCTCCTTATGAAATACTGGGCTGGGCGATGTCAGATCCAAAAAGAGGCATGCGACAGTTTCCTCTAAGAGTGTCCAAAGAGGGGACATAGTTTTGTGGAAAGAAGATTGGTCTTTGACTCCCGTCTTGTTATCTATTAGTTAAATGAATATCTTTGGACCCCAGTTTTGTTTCTTTCTCTCTTTCTTTTCTTTTCTTTTCTTTTCTTTTCTTTTCTTTTCTTTTCTTTTCCCTTTCCTCTTTCTTTCTTTCTTTCTTTCTTTCTTTCTTTCTTTCTTTCTTCTTCGTTTATTTTTGAGAGAGACAGAGAAAGAGTGCACATGCCGAGGGAAGGGCAGAGAGACAAAGAGGGAAAGAGAGAGAATCCCAAGGAGGCTCTGCACTGACAGTGCAGAGCCCAATGCGGGCTCAAACTCGCAAACTGTGGGATCATAACCCGAACCGAAATCAAGAGTCGGATGCTCAACAAACTGAGCCACCGAAGTGCCACCGCCCCTCCCCCCAACACACACCAGTTTCGCTTCTTCCTTCTCTGTCAAATAGGCAAGAGAATTTCCAATTCCCTCACAGGACTATTGAGAGTACAGGTCCTCAAACTATCACGCTCTAGAGGATCTTATTAAAATGTAGTCTGTTTCAGGAGGTTTTGGGGTGGAGCCTGGGCTTCTGCATTTCCAGAAATCTCCAGGAGCTGCTGCTGCTGTTGGTCAGGCACCACACTTTGAGAAACAACAATTTAGAGGAACGTATGAGATACACGTGTAAGAGGACTTGTCAACTGCTGGGCGTAAGAGAGGGAACAAGTGAGTGATATGAGTGGCGGCAGCACTCATATATTCTCCTGAGAAATGTTCTCCAATAAAAAATATTACCGGCTCTCATGTCTTTCCGTTCTACACGGTTCTTTTTGCTGTTTCTAACAGTACCTATATTAAGAGTTCATTGTTTTTAGCGTGGTTGGGATGGAGCCTGTTGGAGTTCAACATGCCTGGCACAGCGCAGACACCGAAGAAAGAAAAGGAGGGATCAAAGGAAGGGGGAAGGAAGGGAGAAAGGATAGAAATATGTCGTGTTTTAGGGGTAGCGGTGGCTGTCGCATCTCAGAGATAAGGAGATGGGCCAGACAGGAGGGAAACAGCCTGCCAGCATTTTGCCTCAAATATTTAAGGGCAGCGGTAAGTGAAGATAGATTTGTCAGAGGTATTTATATTGACGATGGGGAAATTTAGGGATGCCACCGTGAATAAATATGGTTTGATAACTTCCCAGGAACCACTTGTGATGCCTCATCTGTCTCTATGGCTGTATCTACCCACACAAACATGGAGACAGTCTTTTTGTCAAAAAACAAACAAACATTACTTTTAGAGCTGATCTAAGACTATGGATCTTATGTGTAGGTGAGCAGCATTTACTGAGCCCTCACTGTGCGCAGAGCACGAGACCAGGTGGTAGGCCTGTTTCCGTGGGACGTGCTTCGTGGTTGCATCACAGCACAGCCAAACCGTGGCCAGGACCTGGGAGCAGGGCTGATTTGCCTTCTCATCCTTTGGGCATGATGTCTTCACTTCTTTTCGTAAAGAAGTTTTTTTTTAACGTTTATCTATTTTTGAGAGAGAGAGAGATTTTTCAGAGCATGAGCAGAGGAGGGGCAGAGAGAGAAGGAGACACAGAATCCGAAGCAGGTTCTGGGCTCCCAGCTGTCAGCACAGAGCCCGCTGCGGGGCTCGAACTCACGAACTCTGAGAGATCATGACCTGAGCCAAAGCCAGACGCTTAACTGACTGAGCCACCCAGGCACCCCACTTCTTAAGTTTTAAAAAGATGTCACAGGTAATTCTGAGTTCCTTTCTACCAACATTTGAACGAACAGAAAGATAAAAAAGGCAAGCACTTAAAAGGAAGGCTCCCCAAAAGTTCTTTACTCAAAGGACCTCACAATTCCATCTCCTCTCAAACTGTACCCCCTCTCCACCTGCTCTCTCCTGCTTCTCTCCCACCATCTCAGATTCTCGAGAGCTTTCGTACTTACTTTGTTATCATGTGTCTTCACCACTAAGACACAAGCTCACTGGGGGTGAAACTTTGGGCTGCTTTGTTGGCTGCTGAACCCCAGCAAGTGGAATTAACACGGGCTTGTATCGGGAGCTCAGCAAGCGTTGGTTAAGGGAATAAAGAAATAGTGAGGATTTGTAGTAGATAAATGCTTAGCAAAATACTTTCTTGAAGAGGCTGTATGGCTTCAGATTTGTGGAGGGAGTTTCTGGATTTCTGAAAACCACAACGAATGTCTCGTTATTTAATTCCTTTTCTCCCAATAAATAACTTGTTGTTTCTTACTAAGGACGGTGGCTAATACAACACATTGCCCAAGATTTAGTAAATGTTTATTGAACAGTGACTATGGATTGGACACTTTTTTCCTGCAATCTTCTAAAAGCAAGGCACTCATAAAGCCATTCAGAGGGCTCTGCAGTTACTTACCCAAGAGCCTCCCGGAGTATAGAAGTCACTTCTGAGTCCCCAAGGAAACTCTCTCTCTCTCTCCTTGTGGTGGGGACTGGAGAGCCACAGAAACAGAATCGGGGCGTATGTCTGATCTTTCTGCAAGTGGTAAAGAAGAATGCCTTTGATGGATCTTACTGACTCCCACAAACCTCCTAGATCAAGCGGGGACCCACAGCATCTCTTGAGACAGGGGGGTGGTAGGAAATGTTAATCTCTAACCCGAGGCTCCCCAGGGCTGTGCCAGTTAGAGTCCCCATCAAACCCCAGTTGAAATAGTGTTTCCTTCCAATGGACCACTTATTTGGGGATGCCTTGGAGCTGGGGGCCCTCAGTTTGGGAGCCACTAAGGTGACCACATTTTACCGTCTTAACCCTTTAAAGACGGCGCTGACATTATCTGGCAGAGCAGGGGGTCGCGGTGACCTGACTTTAGAAGTGATTTAGTGAGAGCTGAGCCCCAGCTTGTGAATCCTATTTTCAGTCTTCATGCAGTTTTAAGATTTAGCCCAATTTCCAGACCATCCCCTACCCAGGCTTGAAAATGGCTTTATTTCACACTTTGCGGCAGGAGGTAAGTGGGTTTCTATGTGAAACTGATGGTGCCAAAGACATTTACGAACATTAAAAAATGTCTGAACATGGCTTCAAGCCACTCAGACTATTTCTCATCCCGCGCCGTGCCTTGTGAAGCGTATGCAAGTTCAGAGCTCTCTTTGAAATCAGTGGCAGTTACGAGCTTCGAGCAACTCTGTGGGGCACTGAGCGATATAATAAATGAGCCCCTTTGAAGACCAACCATTGTAGTCGGGCTCTTTTTGTGCTGCCCGACACTGATTTCTCGGGGTGTTCGGCGGTGGGTGGGAGTGGCCCATCAGCAACACGCCCTGCCCTCCGGGTCTCCAAGTTCAGCCAGGGGGTGGGAGGGTGCGGACGGAGAAGGAAGACCTCTGATTTCCTTCAGGCATCGCTCCCAACCCTTTCCGCTCTCCTTCTGATATCAACATGTGGGATAAACCATCCCACACCCACACGCTTTGATTTGAAACAAAACCAAAGCTGCCTTTCATCCGCATGGACTTATTGGTCCATACAGCAAGAAAACACCAACAGTAACAGCGAGAGAAACAAGACAAAAACCAAGAGCTGTTACCTGCCAGGAGATAAAGCAGATGTGATTTGTGTATCAAGGGGTTTTTCAGATTATTTATTTAGGAGGAGGCAAAGAATACAATCTGGGAGAGTTTTCATGTTTCTCTGATGACATTACAGGTCACAGTGATATTCTGACACAAAGATGAAAGTCCTTGACTATTCTTAAAAGGGAATTAAAGCTTTTTGTTTTGACTTTTGACTAAATACTCTTTAAAAAAAATTTTTTTTTAATGTTTGTTTATTTTTGAGAGACAGATCATGAGTGGGGGAGGGGCAGAGAGAGAGGGAGACTCAGAATCACAAACAGGCTCCAGGCTCCGAGCTGTCACCACAGAGGTGGACGCAGGGCTCGAACCCACAAACCGCGAGATGGTGACCTGAGCCGAAGTCGGACGTTTAATGGACTGAGCCACCCAGGCTCCCCTAAATACTCTTTTTTTTTTTTTTTTCCTTTTTTAAAGTTTATGTATTTATTTTGAGAGAGACGGACAGCACGAATCAGGGAGGGGCCCAGAGAGAGGGGGGGGGGAGAGAGAGACCCAAACAAGCTCCATGTGGAGCCTGACAGGGGACTCAAACTGACAAAACCGTGAGATCATGACCTGAGTTGAAACCAAGAATCGGATGCTTAACTGACTGAGCCACGCAGGCACCTCTTGACTAAATATTCTTAAATGGCTAGTATGTAAATTTCAAAGTTCAAATAATTAAGTTGAGTAAGATAAGTATGTTTGGGTTGCCTTTAAATATGTTGAAAAGAAGGGGTGCCTGGGTAGCTCAGTAGTTTCAGCGTCCAACTTCGGTTCAGGTCATGATCTCATAGTCCATGAGTTCGAGCCCCACATAGGGCTTTGCGCTGACAGCTCAAAGCCTGGAGCCTGCTTTAGATTCTGGTGTCTCCCTCTCTCTCTCTGCCCCTTCCCTGCTCGCACTCTCTCTCCCTCAAAAATAAACAAACATTAAATAAAAATAACTAACTAAATAAATATGTTTAAAGGAAGTTTGAATTACTTGGTCCAATTTTTCAAGTGCAAGTTTGAATGGCAACTGGAACGCTGTCTCTTGCGCTACATGCAGAATTCAACTCATTTCTGCTGAGCGCCTTCTTTATTTCTTGCAACCACACTGTGAGATCACTATTGTTAACCCTACTCCGCCACAGAACTGAAGCAAGGGAGGTTCGACGACAGAGAGCTGCGAATGCCAGAGCCACAGCCAAAGGCAGGCCCTCCGACTAGCGAGTCTGGCCCTGATCCCACCATGAAACTATAGCTTTTTCTCAAACTACAATAATCCAACCCTCTCCCCAATTAAATTAGCATGCTGTTTATTCACAAGGAGAAGTGTCTGAGCAAATATTGAGTTAGGTCTAAGTCCCTGCAGGGGCCAATCAAGAATGATCGTAAGAAAAGTAAATATCAGGTAAAACAGACTTCAAGGAAACGTGCATTTCAAGACACAAACATGGGATAGGAAAGTTCCAAGCCCTCTTTACCATCTTTGAAACTCTTCTCAAATCAAGAGCAAAAATAGACAGACTTATCCTCATAACTATTGATTGGCTTAAGGCCTCTTTCAGTTTACTTTTTTGTGTTCTGCCTCATTGCAAAATGATGCCAGGTGGATAGCAGATAACAAATAAGTGGGCTATAGGTGAAGAACAAAAGAAAGAAAGAATATTAACTGGAAACCAGAGGTGAATTAATACATGCAAATTCATGCCACTGTGAGGACGAAAGCAAAACATAAACACAAAACCAAAGAAGAGCGGCTGTAAAATAATAATTGTAACAACAACAATAATGGCAAACATGTGTGGTGGACTTATGATTTGCCAGACAACGGTGCTAAACACGTCTACACTGATTGTGTCTTTTAATTTTTACTGCAGCCTTATGAAGGAGGTAGGATTATTTTTGTTATTTTACAAACAAGGAAACTGAGGCCCAGAGAAATTAAGAGGGTCAAGGTCAACGAGCTGCTAGATGAGGGATGCTGGATTTGAACCCAAGCTTTGTGGTTTCAAGACTCTGCTCTTGACCATCCCTCGCTATACCCCCAGATACACATATTGTTGTTGCTAATGAAAAACCTATTGTTTTCTGGCATTGGGCGTAAGGGAAATGGCTCTTTGTGTCCTCACGAGTGGGCATGCTGGTTGGAAGGCTAGTGGCTTTCTCAACGTCCTCCATGATGCTAACAATGAAGGCTGACAGGCCGATGATTGTTTCTTGTTGGTCCCACAATGCAAGCTGGGGCCCGATGCCAGCATGCAATTCACTAAACGTGAGCAAAAGTAAAAGGAGCTAAAACAATATGGTTCAAGTATTTAGTTTGGATGGCTTACCTTGACCTTGAGATATAATCTAAACTATCTAGGGAGACAGATGGACTTCATGTCCTTCAAGCAATCCTCCATGGAGCCTCCTTAGCTGTAAACATTCCTTGAGCACTGCTCTGCGGGAGGAAAAAGAAAAATCACAACCATAGAGAATGGAGACCATAAATCTGGAGTGAAACTAATCTCAGTTTTGCCTTCAGTGTTACTCAGCAGTCCTATTACATGTGCTTCTCCCATTTCCCTCAGCTGCTATTCCAAACCTTTACCACTCTTCAAAGCTTTCAATCTTCTCTTGGGGATGACCTCGTTTCTAAGTCAGGGACTGGCCGCCATCAAAAATGGCGTGCTTCATTTTCCATTCAGCCACAAGCCCATCCACCTCTGCACCCATCCTTTCCCTGTCCCCGTTGCTAGCCAAAGACAGTTTTCCCGTCAAAGGCAACTCTGTCCACTGGTGCTATGGGGTATGATTCCACCTTGCCTCCTTAGAAAACGTGCTTTATCAGCAAGGTCCTTTTCTGACCTCCGATGCTCCATTGGCTGTTCCCCTCGGTGTACAAATATGTTCATCCCTCTCCTTTAAAAAACAAACAAAACCTATTTAAATAGCTAATTTTTTTTTAGCACCCCTAAGTTTCTTTTTTTGACAGCCCTTCTTTCACAAAGCGCAAGCTGGATTTCCTCACTCTGACTCCACATTACACATTCACTGCTGGAACCATTCTAACCTGGCTCTAAGCACGTCAGTGCACTGAAGTTGCCCTGCTCACTTCCTGACGCATTTAAAATTCTCATCTTATATGACTTGTCCTGCCTGCTGACTATTCTCCCAGGCTTGCAATTCTGGTTTGCCTTTCACAATATCCCCCCCCTCCCCCCTCCACCCCCATGTCTCTCTCTCCTCGTTTACCTCTGCACTGGTTACTCCTCTCTGGTGCCTTGACTGGGTTCTATTTCTCTCCCCTCTCCTTAAACGCCAGGGTTTTCTTTCCCATTCACTTTTGGGGAAAATCTTGGGTCCCAAGGTTTTACATCTAAATCTCTATCCTGAGCCCATATCTCCAACTGTTTTCTAAATAAGTTCCACCTGGGTATCCCACAGGCACTGCAAACTCAGGATGTTCAGAATAGAACATCTCTGCTTTGGGGCCCATACCTATTTACTACACAAAAGCCTCTCTCCCTCCTAGATTCTTCATATGAGTGAATGTTAGACCCTTCCCTCAGTTTCCCAAGCCACCATTCTGGGATCCTTGGACCCCTCTCTCACATTCCAGGCAACGCATCCCTATGTATTCTACTCTCGCTTATCTGTCATGTCTAAGGGGGCTACCATGTTACTTGAGCAGGTGCACTGACTCCCTTAACCACTGCAATATAATCCTTGACATTTCTCTCCAGGAACTTCCATTTCCATCAACCCTTTCCCCGCCCCCCCCCCCCCACACTTTCATAGTAGCCCCAGAGTTCAAATACAAAAACTTGATTACGTTTCTGCCTCAATTTACAATCGATCATTGGCATCTCTGACTCATACCATACAGTTGGAAATCTTTTGTCTGCCTGGAAAAGACCTATTCATACTTCTCTTTCCTCTGAGAAGTTTTCCAGGACGGATTGAAATGTGTTATCCTAATGTCCCAGTCAACTTTGTGGATCATCTGATTTTGTAAATCTTATCAGATTGACTTGTTTGCAGGTCTGAGTCTCTGCTTGTTTAAATGCCCTGAGAGTAGGACCTTTCTTTCTCAACTTTGTATCCACAGCATGTAATATACTGGTAGGCCCTCAGTAAGCATTAAGAGAGTGAAGGAATTTTCAGAAAGTCTGTAATTGCCATGAGTGGGAAAAAAATCTTGCCTGGGGAATCTCTTACCCGAACAAGAGACCAGTATTCAATTACTTCTTCGTAATAACTCACTTTTCCTCTCATGGGGAATATATATCCAGAAAATATTGGCTATTGAGTGATCCAAAACTGTTAAGGTTAACTAGCAAAGTAGAAAGAAGGTAGTTCCTTGGTAGTTCCCAGGTGTTTTAAATGAGCATCTTGGACACAAATGGACAGACCCATTTATGAACTGGGTAACCCGAGGCAAATCTCCTAGCCTCCTTTTCTCATTCTTTGTGTCCTGTTTGACCCTGAGATTTGGATTCTGGGGAAAAACAATGCCTATACTAATCTGGCCCTTTAGGGTCTGTCAGCCTAATCCTTATGGAAACACAACTCTCCTAGCATTTGGCATCTCCATAAATACACAATTAACGCATGCCTAGAGATTTATTGGCTGGTATCTTCATCTTTGCCACATTCTTTCAAATTGATTTAGTGGTGGAGAAAGCTAGGCCAAGAGCATGATTTATCCATTTGACCTTTGACCTGGCCTGGAGCCTCATTCAAATCTGTATTTTCGTGGTAGGCCTGTATTTTAATCATTAAGTTACTTTCCCCACTGTGTTTTGTGTCCTTTCTAACCCTTGAAACAAAATCAAATTATGTATTTTGAATCAACAGAGCATTGAGAGAGTCAGTCATGGGACAAAAGGAGGCAAGTTCGGGAACAGGGGAAAAAAGCAGATTGTCAGATTCAAAGCGAGAGCTGCATTGTGGCAACTGGGGCTTAGGGATCAAGACTAAAAAATTTTTTAATTTTTTCATTTAAAAAAGATGCTCACATTTGTGGCTAATTAGCGCTATAAAGAATCAGCACCGTTGGCAAGGCTAAATAAGGTGGGCCTTTTCCCCCTGCTTTGCAAGGTTGTTTTGAGAAGTCAATGTGGTGACATAGATGAAAGCAATTTGCCAATTATAAAGTTCTCCGTTAATGTGTTCTATTACCGGAACAGCCACTCTGTAGATACTATCACCTTTGGGGTCACTAAGTCCCACAATGGCTACTGGTCCGCTGAGTTCCAGGGGAGCATTGGCCTTGATCAGTATGGCAACATTTGCCCCCACAGGAATACCAAATATACCACCTGCAGAGTCCTGCTTTAAAGGCCAAGGATCTTTTTCTTATTTAAAAAAATGCAAAAGACTTTCAGTTTTCGAAACAATAAGTGGCACTGACATCTCTCAAGATTGAAAGCACTATTGTCTCATTTTTAAGCACCCCCTTATTATTAGGCGAGGATGTTGTTGGCAGGAATGAATAATTAGGTAACTCTTTGTGGGCACATTTTGTTCAGGTCCCAAGGGGAACGGTACAATTGTAACATCTCCTTGGATTATTTCACAAACATATGGCAAAGAAACCACCTGAGCCAGATGTACAAGCATATTATACCGGGTCTGTTTTAACTTAAGACTATGAAATACATCAGATGGTGAAGTTATTTTGGTCGTGAACATCCATCATGGAAATCTATAGAAGCATCTTCTCTTTATTGTCCATTTTACTTGGACTGAAAATAATCAAGAACAAAACAGCTTGGATATCATCACCTGCAGCAGAAGATTCCAGGTGAAGTTCAGGACCTAATGAAGTGCATGGTCTGGATTTCCATGGGCCCCAGACACCTCCACATAGTTTATTAATGCCTAGTACCAATATTCACGGCCGGCAGGTCTGGAATCTCAACTAAACAATGATTATTTTCAATTCTCTTCTCCTCATCTTGTGTTTTCACTCCTCTGGAGATGCATATGGGTAATTTAATATGGAATTTTTTAATAATGAGGATATAGTCTGTCCTGATTCAGTAGGGAGTTTCTGTGGTTTTTTTAGCCTGTTTTATTATTACAACATTGGCTGTTTATTTTACTAAAGACTCATCATCTGGTACTGGCCTCTTGGAATCATAGTAATCTAAGCAGAAGCGTCCATCCCATTTGCTAGTGGGAACACCCAATTTCATAATGACTGGGATCATTTTTAATCCGAGTTACTTAAATTTCAGAATTAGAAGATGGAGGTGCCATTGAACTCTAGAGCGTACAGTGTTGTGCTTGGTCTGATACGAAAATAAAGACTACACAGATGCAGGCAACTGTATTTTCCCTTCAATACCTACATGCAGATTCCATTAGCATTAATGAGTGGCTCCGCATGTGTACTGAAGAGTTACAATGGAATCTATTACTTTATCCAGTTAAAAAGAAGAAAAAAGACTCGCACCGCATTCCTGAGCTTTTCCTGATAACAGAGAAATACAGTGTTGAGAGTCTGCAAACAATATGGTGGCGGTGGCATGAGGGAAAAGGTACTTACTTTTTATAGCCTGCATGGTGTAGAGCGGGGATTTTGGGGTTGAATTACTGTGGTTGGCGAATGCTGAAGCTGACAATAGGGGTCCACAGGGTCCTGGATATTCTGCCTTTGTGTTGCATCAAAATAAGGAAACCAAGTATTTATGAACTTAATTCTGCTTTTCAATTTTTCCCCCTTTGAAATGGCAATTCTCTGCATGGTGATATGTATCGATGCGCAGTTCGGATGTGTTCCTAGCCAACGTGATGTTCCATAAACGTGGTGCACCTGTGTTTTCTTGGTCACCCTGCTGTCACTGGGGTGCCTTAAAGCGCTCTTTCCGAAATAAGTGAGTATGGGGAGGCGGGCAGGCGAGTGGGAGCAGGGGGAGCATCTTCCCCTCCCCTTTTTAAAAAATGTCTTCTCATTTGGAAAGCCTTGGAATGTAGATTTAATTTCAAGTTAAGACGTAAGGTTTGTCCAGAGAAGTTGACAAATCCCCATCTGGGATTGCCGTGGCCCCATATGCCCTCATAATGTACCCATCTCACAGGGATGTAGCTGTATTTATAATACACACTTCTAATATTGCAGAACTGCTAAGGTCAGGGCATTCTGAGCCTTGCGGTATTAGGCAAACAACCATCCCAAACTGCACATCGCACAGAGGCCCCCTTTGTAAAGCTGCTAACCCAACATCCCTCAGCGACTGGTGGGGACTCGAGTATTAATGACCTCTACCCGGCAAGCCCAATGCCCTGATCAGTCTGAGAAATGGACTCTGAGCGTGGGGACAAACCACAACAAGTGGAATGAAATGACTGGCAATGAAGGCAGACGACAGAACAGGACTACGGATTCGGTGCCCTTATCTTCCTTTCCCCCCTGAAGATTTAAACTTCTAACGGTGAAAGCAATAATGCTCTGACCTTAAAGGGCTGGGGCTGTGTTGCGACTGGCTGTTTAAAGAATCAATTCCTCAGCAGCTCTAGTATCACTGACTCTGGTGGAGGCGGCCACGGAGGCAGCAACCACAGAAACTGGAGTTCAGTCATATTGGCATCAGATTCTAGAAAGGGGAGGGCAGGGAGAGAGGGAGTCTATTGGCCTAAAAAGCTGAAACATCTGCTGGGGTTATTAACAGCTTTTTGGCTGAGTTCAGCAGCAGGGCACCTTGTGGTTGATAGATTCTTCTCTCAGCAATTCAAAACAATGCAGTTAAAGCAAATTTCTCATTTTCAGAGCCCAGCGTAATGAGGCATACAGTATTTTAAAAATAGTCACACTTAAAATGGTCAATGGCAGCGAGTGCAATCAGTGGTTACCTTCGGTATTCCATCGAGTTGTTAACTTTGTCAGGATGATTGTGTAACATGGATTTTTCGAAAGACCACCGTAGCTCACGGTTAACTCGCTTTGTAGGAATTTACATTATTTATGAAGTTCATGCAGATTATCCAACGGTGTAAATATTGGCAAACTTGATCAAAACCACTTAGAGGCCTTGTGGCTCTCCCTTCTCAAAAGTGTGCATTAAACCATTTTGAGGTCCAAAGGTCCAGTGCCGGGAAAGGTTCTGAGGGGCCTTATTTTGTACATGAAGCAAAACGTCACGTGTGATGACAGCCCGGGCTGGAAAGAGTATTGGTTGGAAGTCAGGCGGAAAGCTCTAGGCTTGTGTCAACTGGCTGGATGAGTCCTTGGGCGTCAATCTTGCCGCCTCGATTTCCTCCCGAGGAACATGGTGGGCCCTGTTCCCGGGTACATCTCCAGATGTTTCCATCCAGCTCTGCCCTATCCTGGGAGCTGTGGAGTTCAAATCCAATTTTAAAGTGTTCCTTTCGTGAAATCCGTGATTGAAACCAAGTTGAGACTGCTCACAAATGCCGTTTTGCATCAGCACGTGACGGTATGCGTGGTATTTGGGTGGGGGCATCAGACAAACTGTAAAATTAAATAGCTCTGTCAGTCACTTCAAGTGAGTGTACCATATGTTGTAACAGACGTGGGCAAAGTACAGCCAGCCCCAGCTGGATCTCCTAGCCTGTTGGTTTATCTGGCCAGACGACAGCATCCAGCCCAAGGAAGGGTCACATATGACTTCATGTCCTACAGGTCCAGCATACAAACTTTGGCCAAAGGAAGGGGGTGATGAGGGAGAGGGAAAGCTGACCTGGTATGGACCGACATCTGTGATATCACTGAAGCACCCCCTCCCCCGCCCCCACCCATTCATTGCTCATCAATGGCCCCAGTGCCCAGAGCATGGTATGGAAGGAAGGAGGGGTTTGCCAAGTCACGGTTTCCCCAGGTAAAATGATGATCTGACCATGACATCAAAGGAGGATAGCACTCCCCACTTCCTGGATTCTGATCCAGGACTTTCTAGGGGCAGAGATAGTATTTTGATCTATTCAAAAATGATCCTGGATGGTTCTAAGATACACCCTGGTAAGCAAGGGTCCCATGAATGTGGGCGTGCTTCGAGTCTCCATAACCAAACAGTTTCTATCACTGAGGCCGAGGGTACACGTTCCAAGTCACATTGATTTGGCTTGTCCCTTTCCTTAGTTAATAGCCTCAGGTTTCCCTCAAACCTGCTGGGAGCACAAGTCAAGTCAATAAGAACAAATTGAAGCCTTTCTGTGCTGCCCAGAATCATCATATGGTGTGATCCTTTATTCCTGAATCAACTTAAAAGAAAACCTTCAGAATGGCCAGAGCCTTTTCATCCTGCAGATCGAGGACAAGAATATCCTCAAGTTCCTTGCAACAGAACCCATTTGGTTGGCACCAGGCTTGACTCTTAGATGGAACAGTGTATAAAAGATAACCTCACACCTTTGCAGGGATGTAAGATACTTGGGAGATCCTTCTGATGGCAGTTTGGGGCTGAAAACCCAACTGATGTCACATCTTGTCCCCCAGGAATACCAGCCCAAGTGCTGTTCTGAAATTTGGTGAAGCCACAGGAGGTCTGCCCATCGCTGAACGATCGACACTTGGATCCCTGTGTACAGGCGCCAAGCAGTTTGCTGAAAGCCTCGGTTTTGGTGGATAGCAATCTCAGGGCAGACCACCAGCCTCTCCCATAGCTCTGTGGCACAAGTGCCCTACTGTGTTTCTGTGTCATAGGAACACTGTCACCTTGTGCAACAATAAGGGAGTCACCAGTGGGTCTAATGTGGGGGAATGCTGGCTCAGGCAGTCTGAGTAAGGACAGCGTATCTCTGAGAGCTTCCATGGAAAGTCGTCCCCATGCTTTTCTTCTCCAAAGAGACAGATGAGATGGGGAAGGAAGATCCAGCCTTTGTTGGAAAGACAGTGACCAAGGTTTCTGGGTAAATGGGATGTCCAGCTCCCGAATCCAGTGCTACTGAACTTGGGGCCGCAGACTCTCTGAAGGCCCATGCAACACATGCTACCTATTCAGTAGTTACCTACTGAAGCTTGGGGACTCAGCCTGGAGACCTCAGCCTGGCGACTCCTACCTCATAGGCTGCTGAATGGGTAGTCACATTCAGTAAAGTCACAGTATGGCCTTAAGATGACCTTCCACAGACTCTGAAAAAGAACCCTAAAATAAGGCTAATCGGAAATAAATATCAATGTAGTACTCCCCTCCCTAAAATATCAACAAATCTATGTCACAAACAAGTACAGACATGCCCTCCCATCCCATGTCACCCAGAGCATGGATGTTGATTTGCTGGAAGTGTGTGTGTGTGTGTGTGTGTGTATGTGTGTGTGAGAGAGAGAGAGAGAGAGAGAGAGAGAATGAGAGAGAGAGAGTTTTAAACACATCACCTGTCAAGTCAGGGCATGCATGAGACCAATAGCAAATAATATTTTTTGTATTACTGAATAAAAAGTGATAGTATCCTACTTGAACTTTGCCATATTTAAACATAATTCAACTCAGAAGAGCATGTGTAGTACTTAGTAAAATCAAGTAGAAAATAGGCAAGCCATGGACCATGACTATTTGGGCCAATAAGCTGGTAGTTGATTTTGAGTAAACCCAACCTGTATATAATAATCTGTCTTCTTCCAAAGTAAGACTAAGCATTGTTATCATTTAGTGTTAAATATTAGACCATCATACTTTTTCAGAGTGAGGGTTTCATAACGACTGAATGACAACCTAGCATAGTATCTTAACAATTGCCTAACAATTGTTCTTCTATAATCCGAAATAAATCTTGGAATGACTTGTTACTTCTATGAAGGATTTTTCTTAAGGGCTGCTACACACACGAAAGATGGAAGAGATAATGCAATCTTGGTATTGCCACAGCAAAGTAACTATATTCTAATAGCAATCCAAGGGATAATAGGGGTCATCTGGTCTAATCTCATTGTTAAATGGGGAGACAGGCTTAGAAAGGGTAAGCTGCTTGTTCAAAGCTACAACAGTAGAAATTTCTTTCGGACATATTCCATTTCTCAACATAGTTTTAATCACAAAGACAGACTCCCTTACAAGATATGTTATCAAAGATAGAGTAAATAATCTAAGATGGGATTCTAATCATAGTATCTGTCTGTTTGTCTCTTTCTTTTTCATATATTCCCCCAAATACCATTCCTTTAGAGAGGGATGTCTACTCTCTGATCCAAAAGGAATAGGAAATTTTGTTCCTAAAATTCTTCAGTGGAAAGTCTGTATTGGTAGCCAGCACTAATATTATCAATCCATCAATGAATAAATAGCTATTTTGATGTACCTAAATACATAAGAATATAAAGTAGCACCAACAGTAAGTGAGATGTTCTGGGGAAGGAATACCGATATTTTTGGGTACTCTGTATGTTCCAGAACCTTGCTAAGAGCTTTTCAAATTATGTGATTTATTTTAACTATAATCCTCCTCTAAGGTAGGTACTTTTTTACAGATAAAGACACTGGGACCCAGAGAAGGGAAGAAAATTGCTTAATGTTACTCCATTATTATGTGGCAGATGTTTCAATCTCAGGCCACCTGTCTTGAACTCTTTGTTTACCTATATGTACAACACATATGTAGAAGGATATATGTTCAAAGGAGCATGCACAGTAAGTGATGGGCATTATAGATCATGACTGAAAGGAGAATTCAGAGGAGAAACTATTGGGTATTCCTGGAATGAATCCGTGATGAATTCCGCCAGATTAGAGTGCTTGGCTACCATGTTTCCATGAGAAAGTGGATGAGCCAAGTCTCAAGGAATGGGTAGGTTTTGATAGGCAAATATGATAGGGAAAAACAATTTTACTTTGGGCAAATAAATTCCAGCAGAGGAAGCATAGTAAAGAGACATGAGTAGATCACCTTGGCTAGAAAGGAAGATTCCCTTTGGGAAGGCATGACACAAGGCTAGAAAGGAAGCTTAGGTTTGGACTCTAAAGAATTCAGAGTCAGGGTAAAGGGTTTGGATGTAATACTTTGGATGAGAGCGGACTATAGAAAGTTAGTTGGAGCTCACTCAGGGAACCAGAGAAAGGAGAGTATCCCAGATTTTACTATGGCAGCACAGGTACGAGGCGGTGTTGGTAGTGATGCAATGAAAACAGACTTAAAGGAATTTACAGGGTAAAATAGGCACTGTTCCAAGGAGATGTGGGGACTGAATGCAAATCAATCCAGATATTATTCCCTGGCGGGACCTGGTATAATAAAGGTTGTCAAATTGTTTGCTTCATCTGTTGACTATTCAATTGTTGAATGCCTACTAGGTACTTGATGCTATTCTGTTCCCTGCAGATACAGCAAGTAAGCCAGACAGCCCCATTCTGTGCTGCTAGGGAACTTACATTCTAGTGGATGCTCTGGGGGCTATGGCTTGTGGTGGGGAGGGACTCATGAGTGAGGACTGTTTTTATTAGAAGATAGTGAGTTGGAGGTGAGATTACGGCAGCCCATGTTAAAGTGTAGAGCAACGATAAAGAATAATGTCATCGTAGGGAGACGAGGGTTAGAAGGAAGAAATTAGAAAGCCCAGTGGAAGTAATCAGGTACCAAATCACTTCCAAATCACAAACCACTGCCTTTACATTCCCCATGTACGCACCCCCTCAGTCTGCTTTTATCATTCGATTTATCCCATGCCCTGAACCCACATTTCTTTAGTGTTCTTTTGGTATCGCTAAATTTTTACCTATCAGGGAAACAAGATTTGAATAATTCTATTCGTTTGCTGCACAGGAAGATATCTGACTATGTCTGATTGCTTCAGGAGTGCTATGAAATATTTTTATTCCATGAAATTCTTGAGGGCAGTGCTTCTCAAAATTTAATGTGCACACAAATCACCTGAGGATCATGTTAAAATGCAGCTTCTGATTTTGTGTACCTGGGATGAAGCCTGCAATTCTGCATTTCTAAGCACCCAGGTGCTGCTACTCATGGTCCCTCAGAGCTAACTTTGAAGCCTTGGCATCATGATGTTATTATATCTCACATTGCCGTCTGTCAATGATGATACTGAAATCAACTGTTTTTATCTTGTAGGTATAAACATATTAAAGATGTGTAAGCATCTTCTGCGGGGAAGAAAAGGCATGTAAAATTTTTGCTAGGTAGCCAAGAGTACGGATCAATGGCCAAAGAAAAGGGCATCTTGTGGGAAAAGACTTCCAGATTGGGTGGTCCAAAGAAGTTTCATAGAAAAGGAGGATTTTGAGTTGGTAAGGATTACAGTAGGCAAAGAAGAAGAGAAAACAAAAATCAGGGTTAGAAAATAACGTCAGTGCCAGATTATTTAGATTATTGTGGATTTGTAACACTCTGACATCTTAATGCAAAGCCCCTCTCATTACTGTAATCTCTCAGATTTTTATTTGTCTTTGTTGTTTTGATTTCACGTGAGCCTCCGATTGTTAAGTTTCAAGAAAAAATATATTGAGATTGATTGGATTTCATTAAGTTTAAGGATTTTGGGGAGTGTCGATGACATTTCTTTAATGTTGTCTTCTTGTCGCTGTTTGTCCATTTATTACAGTCATTGTGCTCCTGAAAAATTTTTAAAGTCTTCTGGGAATATTTTTTTCCTTGGGGCAGTTCTTAACTAAAGAGCATTCTTCCCCAAGTAAGAGTTACTAAAATATCATTAACAAGAGTAAGCAAAAAATACATATAATACCTAAGAAAAAAATCTCTCTCTTCATCAACTTGTACCCCAAAGCATCATAACTACTATAGTTGATTTCCCCATTATATTTTCTAATTAATTACTGCTGATACATAGAAAGAGCTCCTGAAGTTTGAATATATCACATGCACATTCTTTTCACATAAAATAAGTTCACTGAAACTTGTTATTATCAAATGATTCTTTTGAGTTTTTCACGTAAATAATATCATCTCAGGATCATGATAATAATTTTCTCATTTTTACTCCATTTATTGTCCTACCTTACTTACTGCATTGGCCAGAACTTCAAAAAAGGCTTAATCATAATGTTTAATGGGAACACCTTTGTTTTGTCTTCTGTGATTTTATACCCAGATCAATTATTATTGAATCATTCTTTTATTTATCTTCTCTATCAAAACGAATTTGATATTTGTGTTTATTTTTGATTAAAAATAATAATCCCAGATTACCATTAGTCCCTAATCACTCAACCTTTCAAGTCTCAAGTTCTTCTAGCTTTGCTCCCTCTCTTGAATTGTTCAAGACAAACATGTGGGTGGCACTTTATTTTGAGTCCTTAGATTTCTGAGATTTCTGAAAACGGTTTAGGTTAAAATTATTGGTTACAATTTCTTCCTATAAAAATCTTTAGACAGTTGCTCCATTGATTCTCCCCTTTACAGAAGTCTGAGGTTAAGGCTGAGTTTGTTCTTGTGTAGGATAATAGTTTTCCTCCCTGACTGAATGTCAGAGAGATTCAGTGCTAGTTCTCTCTGGTCTCAAACCAAAACATGTCCAGAAAGGGACACATTAGCTCAGCTGTGGTTAGATCCTCAGGACTTGGGCATTTCTGTGGAGCTGGGGGTGGTGATACATTGCCTTATCCAGACAGCTCCTGCTTTCCCAATGCATGCTTGAATGGAGGCATGTTTATAGAAACAGATGGGGAGCTAAAAGTCTGCCTGGTGGTGGGCAAGATAAAGGGAAAAGACACAATCTGAACTGTGCCTTGAGATAGGATGAGTTTGCCAGGCCATGCAATGGTAGATGGGAACAATTCAGTCAAAGAACCAGCACCCATTCACAGCACAGACATAGAAAAGGAAGCAATTTCACATAGGAAAACCACAGAGTGCGTGGAGGGCATAGCTGGAGCTGAGGCTGGCAGGTAGGATGGGGCCAGTTGGAGAAACAGCCAAACTAAAATGGATGTTATTCTGAAGGCAATCACCATTCAAACCAATGAGGAATCATCCCAGGTAAAAAAGTGAAAAAGCATCAACTGACTTGTTTTCGGACTTACCACGCTGGTGGCCAGCGTGGAATTTGAGGGTGGGCCACTTGGGAGCCCAGAAGAGAGATGAAGATCTGGCGTTGGACAATGGAAATGGATCAGGGACAGATGGAAAACATGTTTTAGGGTTTGAACCAACAAGAGATGCAAGGGAGGTAGAGGCAGAGAGAGACAGGGGAGCCAAGATGACTGCTGGTTTCCCAGAGTGTAGAGAAGCCATCCAGGATGGAGCTGTCAACAGGGGTCTAGAGGTTGGGAGAGAGCTCTGGGCTGGTGAAATAGAACGGGGCGTGCACCAGTGGGAGACAGGGTGGTTACTCAGAGAGGGACAACGCAAGGTGAAGCAAGAGCTGCAAGTTGAGGCTAAACACCAAGAAGAGATTGGACCGGTCAAGCACTGAACATGCTGTAAGATTTGCAAGTGGAGAAGTGAGTAGCCACTGCTTGAGGAGTCCCTGCTGATTTTGAGAGAAGCCAAGTAACTGATTTTGAGAGAAATTAGGAAGGAGGCCTTGTGATCTCCTAGAAACTGGAAGTAAAGGGAAAAGAGAAGTACGCAGGTAGTTGATGTCGAGGCTAAGAGTTTTGCTTACTTGATGGGACTGAGGAATCAAGTCCCCAAATGGATGTTGAGGCTAAGAGTTTTGCTTACCTGGTGGGACTGAGGATTCAAGTCCCCAAATTCAGTTTGGCTTATCCTGGCTCTCCGAGTTATTTTTGGTTTCAGTTCCTTGACTGAACCACAGGACCTGCCTACATTTCCGCTCATTTATCTTTTCTTCCTTTATCTTCCAAATATTTGTTTTTTCTCCAGAAGACTGTTCAGTTGTATTTTAACACCTTCCATCGTAATGATCCTGTTGGATAGAGAGAAAACCATCATTTCAGTGAAATCAGCAACCTAGAACTAGAAGGCATCTTGGATCATTTTGTCTAATGTACTCTCCTGAAATTATAATCCCCCTTTAGCATCCTTAACATATTTCTAGTGATAGTAAATTGCTACTTCAGAAAGAAGCCAATTACTTTGGTTGGACATACCATACTTAACAGCATGTCTGTGTTAGTTCAGCTGGGATGTGTTCAGCTGCGAGTATCAGGTGACTCCAAAATTGTTCAAACGAAGATGAAAATACAGTATTTCATCTGATAAGAAGGGCTGAAGTAGGTAAGTTTCATAGTTTGTGAAGTTAGTGTTTCAACACAATGTCAAAGACCCAGGGTTTCTCAATCTTTTCACTACACTATCCTCAGTGTATCAGCTTTAGTGCCCCTCATTGTCACAAGATGGCTGCCATTATTCCAGGCATCACACACGATCATCAGACACCCAGCAGAAGAAAGAGGCCATATCCTGTTTGATTCTTTTTTGTTAGTGAGGAGACCTTGTCCAAAAGCCCTCAGAAGACTCCCACCTTACTACTGCATAGTGGCAATGAGTGTGGATAACAAGCTGCACACCCTGGGTCTGTAATCTAGCTCTACTCCACACACTTCCCAGGACAAGTATTTTTAGTGTCTCTAGCTCTGAATTTCCTCAGCTGCAAAACTTAGTCATACAACCTACCTCATAAGGGTGGTGTAAGGATTAGTATTAATATACATAAAGTACTGGGAAAAGTGCCTGGCATATAGTAAGTGTTCAGTAAGTGTCCATTATCATGCATTCAACCAACCTAATTGGGCTACATGTCCATCCCTTAATCAGCTACTGGCAAAAGGAAGGAGGTTACCACGATTGGCTTTGAAACTCAGTATTTATCCTCAAAATGGGGGCTAACAATGTGGATCTCTATATGGATATATGAATAAAACCTGGACTCTGTTAACAGGGAAGGGAGAATGGGTAGATGGCTCTTGGGGAGGCCACCAGTACTGTTGACCATACAATGCACAGCTTGCCAATGACTTTCATCCTATTCATTATCAATTTGCCAACCGTGGCGATGTTGGGAGAAGAAAGTGGAGGCAAAGAATATTTTGCTTAACATATACAGTTGACACTCAGACAAAGGTAGAGGTCAGGGGCACTGACACCGTCAGTCAAAAATCCACGTGAAGGGGCACCTGGATGACTCAGTCGGTTAAACGACTGACTCTTGATTTTGGCTCAGGTCATGATTTCACAGGTGGTGAGATCGAGCCCCACATCGGGCTCTGTGGTGACAGCATGGACCCTGCGTGGGATTTCTCTCTCTCCATCTCTCTCTACCTACCTGTTCACCCTCCTCTTTCTCTCTTTCTCAAAATAAATAAACATTTAAAAAATAATCCATGTGTAACTTTCTGACCTCTGCCCCCAAAAAAGTTAATTACTAATAGCCTGCTATTTTCTGGAAGCCTTAATGATAACATACACCACCAATTAATACACATTTTTTGTGTTATATATATTATATACTGTATTCTTACAATAAAGCAAGGTAGATAAAAGAGAATGTTATTAAGAAAATCATAAGGAAGAGAAAATACGTTTATGGTACTGTATTTATCAAAAGAAAATCTGTGTATCAGTGGTGCCCCCAGAGTTCAAACTCAAGTTGTTTAAGAGTCCATGGTACTGGCGATATATTGCTAATATACATATTCTAAGTAAATTCATGCTTGAATCCTCCAAAGTGAAACCTGAAAATATTCTTTAAATACCTAACAATTAGTTGCAGTATAATCTGAAACATCAGAGTAAAAGAACTTCTTTTTCTACATTGATTTGCAAAGGTTTTTCTGCCTACTTTTCTCCCTTGATTTGCACAACAATCAGGTGATGTATGAAGGGATATTATTATTACCATTTGCAGATGATACGGATGCTCGTAGATCTCTAGAAGTCACTTCAGATACAGAGTTCAGAAGTAGCAGATTTCAAACTCCAATTCAGTTCACCCATTTCTTGGTTAGAAGTTTTTCTTCTCAATCACAGTGGCTTGCCTGTAAAATAAAGACATTCTGAAATGTTTTCTTCAGCCATCATTAGCAGGGGCTCGCTCCAATCTTACAGTCAAGAATCAAATACAATGTGCCAAGAATATGGCAGAATATGTGAGCACATATCCAGCCATGACATTCTTAGCATCATTCATTTCCGGAGAAGTGAACGCACACATTTATGTGTTACTATTCTATGGAAGGGTTATCTGGAGTCTTTTATTATTATAAACGTTCTTTCTTCAAATGCCCAGGGTTAATTGCTAATTCCTAATTTTCTTTTTTTCCAAACCAAAATTGGCAATGGGCCATTTGGAAATGTGACTGCAGAGAATATGAAGTGTGAGAAACCTCTTCCCAAAAAGAAATGTTCACTTAGAAAAAAGTTTCATTCCAGAAAGGCACAATTTGGATAAATCTCCGTTAAAAACTGTGTAAAATTGCCAGTTGCTTACATCGATTACTGTTGTAATCAATGGAATGGGATAGTTAGTGATCTTTAAAAAACTTTAATTGCCATATTTTAATAGAAAGTTTTTGACATATTTTATAAGAGCGCTATAATCATTGTTATTTACATCATGCTATACTCAACATTTTTTTTTTTTTTAACTTTTAACGTTTATTTATTATCGAGAGAGAGAGAGACACAGAGCGTGAGCAGGGGAGGGGTAGAGACAGGGGGAGACATAGAATCTGAGGTAGGCTCCAGGTGCTGAGCTGTCAGCACAGAGCCCGACGCGGGGCTCAAACTCACAAATTGCGAGATCGTGACCTGAGCCGAAGTCGGTCGCTTAACTGACTGAGCCACCCAGGCGCCCCTCAACATTTCTGTCAGAGACTCCAGCCAGGGACCCTGCCCTCTGCACCCCACTTCCATGGCGTGGCAGTCGAGAGACCTCCGTGTGATTTCTTGATGTGTCTAGAACCTACTCTTAGGCTTTTCTTTGCACCTACATGCCAAGATCCTGGAAGGAGACTGAGGATCTGCTCTGAATGAAATGAATAGGAGGCCCCAATCTCTTCACTGGCTTTTAAAACAGACAAGCCAACCAACCACTCGCTCTAAACATTTTAGGAGTTAAACAGCCCTGGGAGGGAAATGGAGGTTCATGGGGTAGGGCTCCATTGAGAAACATTTAGGCCCTCCCCCTCCTTTCAATTCTTATCTGGAATCAATGGAATATTACTCCTCCTCTCTCAGCTACACCAGACCTCCTCCCCGCAAGGTCTCGTGTTCTCCATTGTCAGGATATTTTCTCTTGCTCTTCTCTTTCCAGGAGGGAAATCCGGCATCTACTGGTTGTATCAAACAGTATTTTCCCACTTCTTTGCATTTCTAATTCACCTTGTCTAGTGTCTGAATCACAGTATGTATAAACGAAAGATATTGTCAAAAGATTACTTGTCCTGACTTTTCTCCCATCCTTTTCCCAGGTGAAATCATAATTTGGACCAGAGGTCGGCAAACTAAGGCGAGATGGCCAAATCCGGCCACGCCTGTTTGTTACTATTTTTTGTCTAAGGTTGGTTTCACACATGCACTCCACAACAGCGGAGGTGCGCAGTTGCGACAGAAGACCATGTGGTCCACTGGGCTGGAAAGATTAACAGGCCATCCTCTCACTGAGAAACTTTGCCCTGATTTAGGCAACATTCTTTTTTTTTTTTTTAATTTTTTTTTAACGTTTTTTTAAATTTATTTTTGGGACAGAGAGAGACAGAGCATGAACGGGGGAGGGGCAGAGAGAGAGGGAGACCCAGAATCGGAAACAGGCTCCAGGCTCCGAGCCATCAGCCCAGAGCCCGACGCAGGGCTCGAACTCAAGGACCGCGAGATCGTGACCTCGCTGAAGTCGGACGCTTAACCGACTGCGCCACCCAGGCGCCCTTTCAACATTCTTGAAAATACTTCACCTGTACCCAGGGCTTTACTGTTCACGACATTTTTACTTATCTTATTTATCTTGGTCTTCTTGTACCTCGGAAATGCCTATTCTCTCATTTTACAGATGGGAAAATTAGAGAAAGACAAATACCATATGATTTCACTAACATGTTTTTGTTTGTAAAAAACAAAACAAATGAGCAAACGAGCAAAACCAGAAACAGAATCATAAATACAGAGAACAAACTGGTGGTTGCCAGAGGAGAGGGGGTTGGGACGGTGGGCAAAAATCGGTGAAGCGTATTAAGGTGTACAAACTTCCAGTTGCAAAATAAATAAGTCACGGGGATGACAAACACAGCATAGAGAACAGTCATTAATATTGTAATAATATACGGTGAGTCCACTTATTGTGGTGAGCACGGTATAATGTACAGAATGGTCAACACTATGCTGTACGCTTGAATTTAACAGAACATTGCAGGTCAACTATGCATCAATTAAAAAGTAAAATAAAACAAAATTAATAAAAATAAAACCCAAAGTGTTCAGGGACAGAGTTAAAGATGGGATGCAGTCAAGTTGGAAATAACGCAAGTATACCGATAGGCAGTTTCTCTCCTAATCTCTTAATTTAGACACTTAAAGTCCAGTGGGAATTTCCTGTTAAAAAAAAAAAAAAAGAAAACAAGAAAATAAAATTAGAAGGTGACTAACCCAAGATCACAGAGGTGGCACCTGGCAACTTTGGGATTAGCACAAAGTGATCGGTTGGCGCACTAGAGATGACAACATTTGGAAAGGAGAGGGCAACTAATCGGCCATCCAGAGACCTACTTATCCTCCCTCTTCTGTGGTTGAAGAGGGGCCATTTTTGTTTGGTCCTATTCCATCTACTGTGAATGCTTCAGGTGAATTTGCCTGCTCAGTTCTCCTCCCCAAATCTCTCAGGGGGTGGGAGATGTTAAAATGGATGAGACAACCACAGATTAGTTCTTCTTAACTCCGCGCTCACTGGAGTAGGATTAGAAGGCACAGAAATGCCCCCGAGTCCAAGAGCTGCCCAGGATGCACAGGCACCTCAGAGCCCAGCTGCTGCTTTGGATACATTTTGGCACTGGTTGGGCCTGTTGGCTTGGCCTTCTCACTCTGAATTCAGTGCTCTTTTCCACTATATTAAGCAGACTGTTGAATAACGATAGCACAAATGAATGATCATGATTTCATTAGGAAAACACAAAAGAAGAGATGAAATTTTATGCTGGATTCCAAATGTGGCCATCATCAGTTTCTCGCCTCTTTGTAGGTGCAGATTGCTCCTCTCTTCCTGTGGGTGGGAGAGTCTAATTCCTTTCCCCTTGAATCTGGGTGATCTTGGGAGCAAGTCTGAGGTGGGACTTCTGACATTAGGTTATAAGAAGTTGGCAACCTCTACCCTGGGTCTCTTGGAAGGCTCATTCTGAGAAACTTCCTCACAGAGCCTAGCTGCCATGATGTGAGAAATGGAAGCCACATAGAGATGCCACAGACAGGCGTTCTAGTCAAAGTCTCCAGCTCATCTCAGCCAACAACAGCCATGTGTGAGTGCCATCTTGGATGACCAGCCCAGTGGAGCCTAAGCGAGAAATCCTAAGCGAAAAGCACCCAGACAACTCATACGCTTGTGAAAGTTAATACACTGTTTTGTTTTGTGTTTCAAGCCACCACATTTTGGCATAGTTTTATGCAGCTACAGGTAACCAAATAAAAGCTTAAAAACCAAAAGGCAATTCAGTTATAAACAAAAAGATGAACATAGTTTGTGAAGCCAACCTAATCAACAAGTCCATTGTTCAATAAAAATCATACAAAAAATAATTCCCTCAAGTCAGTGAGACAAAACAAAGTTTCAGATTTGGGGGGAACTAGTGGGGGCGAGATGTGTGCAGGTGGGAAGAGGTTCTTACAGCACAATCGTGCTTCAAAGTTGCCAGTTGTTAGCAAGATAAAGTTTCCCCTGTAGATGCTTCAGGCATAAGGATCTTATTCCCAGGGAAAATTAAAGAGGTGCAGAATAGAAATTTCATGGTATCTTCCAGGATAGACCCAGGGATGAAGATTTCTAAGTCTTTGCCCTAGAGAAGAGAAGCCCTGGCTGGAGGAAGGACAAAGGAGTAGAAAAGAGAAAAGGAAATGTTGGAGACACTCCAGGAACACCTGGGTTTCCTTCTGAGGCCGACTTTGTATCCCTGGAAGGTAATCCCATGGGAAGAGGGAAGCAATGTTTTGCTCTTTCGTTGATCCTCATGGGTGCTCTCAGTTGGCTAATAAAATAAAACTGTCTACCTACCTCACAGTGATCTGCTTGCATGCTTTAACATCCCATTGGTGTCTGGATTTTGATGAGTTTGTTTTCCTCGAAGAAAGAAGGGCGGTCATCTTGGGGAGTCAGGGGCACCTGAAAAGGTCTCCCTTCAACTTGAGAGCAAGGAAGTCCCAACACTGGGTTTCTTTTCGAAAGGGGCATGTGTGTGTGTGTGTGTGTGTGTGTGTGTGTGTTTGTGTGTGTATTCAACCACAAGGTCAATCCTCTGGAATAGTAAATTTTAGACCTTCCTTCTCCAACGTCTCCTATACCCCCCCACCCCCCCACCAAGCTTGCTACTTCTATTTTCTCTTTCTTCCTCCCTCTAGTGCTGGGTCTGCCATTCATCCCTCCAAATATTCTCTGAACTCGTCTCTCCCTGACTCTGCACAGAAAAGCTGACTTACAACGTCTTCATCAATAGACTTTCTTGCCCTTCCTTTTCTGGTTGAGTTCCGCCAATGCGGAGCCCCGGAGAATGAGTGAAGGCAGTGACAGAAGTGACATCGTCATGTTTATTCCCTTGGCTTTGTCTCTGCAGTCACTTTGAGCCAGTGGTATCCCT
Organism: Herpailurus yagouaroundi; assembly: GCF_014898765.1. Taxonomy (NCBI): domain Eukaryota; kingdom Metazoa; phylum Chordata; class Mammalia; order Carnivora; family Felidae; genus Herpailurus; species Herpailurus yagouaroundi. The sequence continues at coordinate 13,863,703 of NW_024412430.1, read as the reverse complement.
TGCCCGAAGGTCCGAGCTCCTCTCATGACACCCCTCTCTGCAGGACTCTCTCATTTTGGTTTCAGTAACTGCTCCCTCCCCTCCTATCTTGGGCCTAGAAATGGTAACAGCTGTGCTTTTATTGGGTCAGGGTGCTGTACTAACCATTATGGCTTCCCTACAGCTCTGTAAATAGTCTCTTTGTTAAATTTATTAAAATCTCATGGAATGATGCTAATTTGAGCATGCCATCTACTTCCCGCCAGAACGTGATGGATACACTATTCTACACTATGGGTCATTACATCTTACTATAAATTTAGTTCAAGGTTTTCTTCCTCTCTCGGCCATTTGTGATAGTAAGTCCAACTGTGGCACTAAAAGATTTTTGGTTCCCAGGAATTTCATGGATAAACAATCAGGTGGAGTTTGCACTGGTAGGGGAGGAAAGGGCAAGAAGATTAAAATCTGCTCCTCACGAATCATACCCGAAGGAGTCTTCCATTTACTCTGACATTAATTTTATAGAATACCCTGCCCCTTCACCTCCATTACAGCCTTACTGAAGCTAACTATTGGCTAGGTGAGGGCGGAGAGCTAGTCTTTTTCCAGGTGGGGCTGGGCTGGGAGATGAATGCCTGGAGATGCAGGGATCAGGGGGGCTGTGGTACAGTGGGTGGGGAAACACCAACACAAAGCTCTTCTACACTGTGATTGTGCTAAGGTGAACCATGACTAAGCACATAGGTGCTACTGTTTCTTTCTTCTCCTCCTTCCTTCTCCCCCTTCCTTCTCCCCATCCTCCTCCTCCTCCTCCTCCTCCTCTTCCTCCTCCTTCTTCTTCTTCTTTTCCTTCTTCTCCTTCTCCTTCTTCTCCTTCTTCAAGTAGGTTTCTCACCCGGCACAGAGTCCAGTGCAGGGCTTGAACCCATGACCCTGAGATCAAGACCTGAGCTGATATTGAGAGTTGGACGTTTAACTGACTGAGCCACCCAGGTGCCCCAGCACATAGCTTCTTGATGTGGAAAATACAGGTTTTTAGTGTAATTTCTGCCTCCTCTGCTATGATTTTGTTAGTTTTAAAACCACCACGTTCTCACAAGATTTAGGTGATATTAGGGATGCTGCTAAAAGTCTCCTGAATAGTTTCTGAGTTTCGACACCGAAGACCTCCTCAGCAGTAAATATGAAAGAGACATATTTGATCACAGAGCTCCCTGTCCTTGCAAAGCGCCTAGCGGCCCTCCATTGCTCAGGATGTAACAGCCAAATGTTAAGCCTGACATTCTAAGTCCTAGAGCCTCACCTCTATTCCTAGTCCCTCTCCTACCTCTCTCTATTTCTCCAGGCAGATTAATCTTCAGCCAAAGCAATCAACCTCTTCGTTTCTAAGCCTGCTATACAAGTTCCTCCTTGTAGGTGGCCCCCTCAGGGCCCACTGGCTTCTCTGCCAGCTGGAAGTCCTTTCCTTCACAGACGTGGCCTCCCACTGGGGAGTGAGTGATGGAAGGAAAGGTGCTTGATTTCACGTTTTGTGGATCTCTCCAGCACAGTACAGTACCTTCACATTCTAAGTATCGTCAAAAGGATTTGTGGGGCAAATGAAAGTAGCCGATCCAAATGGTAATTTTTCAGGAAGTGTTTCTAATTGTCTTTGCCCGAAAACGACAGGCAAGTTTGAGGTTCAGAAATAAGAGGTAGACAGCAAGGGTTCTGTATTGCGGGATAATCCTTAACTCTTCCTTTTCAAAGCAACATCTATTTGTCTATGAACAGACACGATTCAGGTGGATCTAGGAACCACATTCATGCACAACCAGAATGACGAGGATTAAGCCTAGATTAAAAAGAAATCTTCAGTATCATCATTTGTCAGCGGTAAGTACTCCATAAATACAGACTCCCCCGAGGACTGATAATGTGTAAGTTTTTCGAGGTGCTCTGGGGGAGGGGACAATTCCTTCACGTTTCCTCAATATTTATCTAAAGTAAGTAAGACAATGGAATCCAGAAGAAAGCCAGGAATTGGACAGAGTTGAACGTGTTCACATTTTTTTTCTTTCTGATTGGAAAAATGTCCTGTTCTGGTGTTTGATGCTGCAAAGGGTTTCCTTCAGCAAGGAGTTAAGGTTAGATGTGGCCCAGTGCCTACTGAACTCCTGTGGGAAGGCCAAAGGAAGGCAATGGACAAAGCAGTATGGAAAACGTTACTTCCAAATTGTAGTTATTCCCCAAAGATGGGCCCCAGCTCTAACATTTACCCTGTATCTTGTAATAGCATTTGGGGAATCATTAAAAGCTTTTGGTGTCACTATTTTAATTAAGAGTGAAAGTTCCTCAAGGGCCAGGCTCAGTCAGTAGTGGTCATTGGGGAGAAATGGAATGTCAAATAAACGCAGGCTCTTGGATTCTACCACAGAGTCCTAGAACCCTTATGTAAAGCGTGTTTGGAAACCACACTTCCTCTAGCGAGGAAAGCGAAGCTGGGACTGGGCGTTCTCTCTAAATCTCTCTCCAGATCTATACTCTATCTATAACACGTATGTCCACCGAAATGCGGAATCCATAGTCGGCGAATGAAAGTGTTTACGTTTTTTTGATAAAGGTCTCAAAAGTGTTGTAAAATTGTATGTGTGGAAAGCTAGATTTAAATCTTGAAATATGACTGAGGACTCCATGTGCCACACGTGGAAACTTCCTTTTTAAGCTTCACCCTCGGATACCTAGCTTGCATGATATACGTGACTTGACAGTCAGGGAGGTAATACAACGTGCATATTTTTATACCTTCTTTCGAAATTGCACAACACATCCTTTTCCTGACAAACGGTATTCTGAAAGTGTACCTTCTTCAGGTTACTCTCCCTCTCTACACCTTTTATGATAAACAAAGAACTTTTTTTTCCCCCTCCAAATTCCTAATTTATCATGACACAATTGCTGAATGAGCAGATTCGGTAACCTAACTACATTCTTTCGGCTTTGGAGGGGATCCAGGGGTATTTACTTTAAGTACAGTGCAATCTCACTATAATAAAATACTGTTTGCGAAACATTTCCCAATAACCACGTGCATTAGGATGTTATGCCGTTAGCGATTACTACTCTACCCAGGGTACACTATATCAGAGAAAACACTAAACTTTAACTATTTCCTCCTTTGGGAATCTGAGAGATCACTTTGCACAGATTAATGTGTCAGGTGTTCTATGCTTTGTAAAAATGGCACTTGAATGCAGATTTTGGTATGCTCGCCCTTTGTAGAGAGCTGTGTCCATGAAGACAGGGATCCACAGACACAAACATGTGATGATTCTACATATATTTCGAGAAGACATCAGCATACAAACGAGAAAAAGAAAAAGTAATTTACGTACAACTTTGCATGGCCCAGCAGTACCACATTCAGGAAATACCTCCAGAGCTGCAGACACGAGTGTGTTAATGTCTTTGATTACTTTCATATGGTACACTTGGAATTGTTAAAACACAGCTGCCACACATCAGAAGGTACTAGAAACAATCTGTTGGACAATATAGCAAAATGGCAGTAAATGAATTTCAGAAATACCCCATGCTAGTTACTAGGGGATGATTTACATGAAAAAAGAACAACAACAAAAATTTAAAAAATGCCAAACACATCAGGAAATATCCCCAAAAGTCACTGGTCTTTTTTGGTCTTAAACATCCCTTCAAAAAAAAAAACAAAAAACAAAAAACAAAAAAAACCCACATCATTTCAATACTCTGTTGGTATTCCTAACTGGCGGAAAACATATATAAACATAAATGTATATAATGCATATTATATATATATGTCATGTATAGAAATGTAAATAATGTATCTTACATATAATACATATCATGTATATAATATAAACAAATATTTGAAAATACATATATAATATATAATACATGTATAATATATATGCATTCCACAATATTGATTAATAAAGTTTTTTTCAAGATAATTTTGTTTGTTAAGAGCAAAACTTGACAATTTTAGGGGCGCCTGGGTAGCTCAGTCAGTTAAGCATCCAACTCTTAATTTCAGCTCAGGTCACGATCTCATGGTTCATGAGATCAAGTCCTCGTTGGGCTCTGTGCTGACAGCCCAGAGCCTGCTTGGGATTCTCTCTCTCCCTCTCTGTCTCTCTCCCACTTTCTCTCTTTTTCTCTCTCTCAAGATAAATAAATAAACTTAAAAAGGGGGCACCTGGGTGGCTTAGCCGGTTGGGCGTCCGACTTCGGCTCGGGTCATGATCTCGCGGTTTGTGGGTTCCAGCCCTGCGTCGGGCTCTGTGCTGACAGCTCAGAGCCTGGAACCTGCTTCGGATTCTGTGTCTTCCTCTCTCTCTGCCTCTCCCCTACTCACTCTTTCCTTGTCTCTCTCTCTCAAAAATAAACAAACATTAAAAAAAATAATAAATACACTTAAAAAAAACTTGCCAGTTTTAGAGGACTAATTATTATCCAAAGGTAGAAAAATCACCTTCCTAGAGCAAATCTCAAGGGGTGTATTGGTTTATCCCTAGCTTCAGAGTGCTGTGACATCTCATCTAGCAATAGGCAGTTACCTGTTCTATTCTTAAAACTTTCCAATGAAGATGATTCAGCAGTGTGTCTTAGAAGCTCATTTGGTGTCACATCAGTCACCTAAAAGGTCCTGGAAAACATTAGACATAATCCCAGTGGGTATGCAAAGTTACTAGAACACAGGAAGGGACCTGGATTCTCTTCCAAACACAGTCTCTGGCTACAAATATTTTTAAAGCAGGATCAGAATGTTGAGGATCAGAATTGCCACAAAGCAGGCGGAGGATGTTGGTGTTGCCATTGGGGTAAAAGGTTGTCCTACACGTTGCTGATAGATCGCAAATTCTCATTAGCGACGTGTTGTTTTAACGGCACCGGGTTAGAGAAGGCACGGTCAGAAGAGTGGAGACACCTGATGTTCTGGCAAAATGAATGTTAACGTACTGATGTGTGCAAAGGGTTAATGTACAAAGATGTCAGAGACGTGGATTTGAAAGTGATCTGTCAGCACACACAAACAAATCACAGTTCCAGGCTAAATTTGAGGCAGAAATTCTTGTTCTCATTTACCTGGAAAATGGATCAGATAAAGGGTCTAGAGACATCATTCTTTTTTTTTTTTTTTTTTTTTTTTTTTTTTTTTATGTGGACCTATGGTGAGTATTTCCCCCAATTGCAGGGAAATTGAAAATGAATGTTGAAAATTAATTGATTCCACTAATTCTTAAAGAGCACATTGTACGTGCCAGGCGGTAACGTGCCAGGGAATACGGCTGGGAATAAGACAGACAAATGCCCTGGATTTTTTGGTACTTAACATTTTGTTGGAGATAGACAGGCGATAGATAAGTAACTTAAAAAAAAAAAAATCAAACAAGATAATTTCAGCTAATGATAAGTGTCATTAAAACCATAAAACCACATAATGTGCGGGAGTAGCTGTGGGTGGAAAGATGGGCTAAAAAATTGTACAGTCAGACAAAAGCCTCTCTGAGGAAATGGCATTTAGGCTGAGATCTGAATGACAAGAAGGAGCCCACTCTGCAAAGCTTGGAGGGAGAATATTCCAGAGAGAGGGAAGAGCAAGTGTACAGGCCCACGGGTGAGAGCAAGCTTGGCGTGTTCCGGGGACAGATAAGGCTAGTGAGGGGCAAGGCCCGAGCGTCACAGGCGAGGAGCAGTGCGCTTTTGTGGGAGCCGTTCTGGATGTTTTTACATTTCACAGTTTGGGTTCGGAAAGGCAATGAAGCACTTTTAGGATACTGAAAATCATTTTGGATTACGGATGTAATCTTGGCTCTTACCTGTTCTCCCAACTGTCAGGACACCTGTGCGTCCTCCCTGTGCAGTCGGGCTTTGCTAGCTCTTGCGGTGGTCTGTGAATGCTGGACCCCAGGCCTCTACAGAAGTCCCCATGTTTCCCCCCAGTCACCTTTAGGTCCCCAGGGGCAGGTCGCATATGATCAAACAGGGATCCATCCCTCCCCATGTGGCTCTGTCTCCATCCTTCTCCTCAGTCATATTGCTTCTAGGGGCACTGCCATCTGCTGACCCCACGATGTCTCCAGGCCTGGGGTCCCCTCTGCTGGGTATGGCTTCTTTCACTGCCTCGGGACAGCACCAGCACCTTCAGAAGGCACCGAAACCCTGCACCTCCCCCAGCCTCTGAAGGTCCCAAACCACAAGGGATTTCTACAGAGTAGGGTAAAGCATGCCCCCTCTTGTGACACCATCCTAGGGGCTGAAACGTGTGGCTACTTGTGACCACTGTCTTACAGCTCAGTGTCAGTCCTTGCAGGTTCTATTTGATGGTGCCTCCCACCTCCCTCCCCCAGCACTCCCTACCCCTTCCCCACCGTTGGACTCACGCACAGGTTCATGGGGTTCTAACCAGGAGACAAAATGCAACGGGAATCACCACTCTGCTCGCAGAAGGATCCCTCTCCTTTAACAAGCCGCGCGCTTGGTGTCGAGCACTCTGTTCCCCTAAATATATCTTGGTCTTCGGGGTCATGCAAATACAAGTTCCATAAACCTCTTCCTTCCCATTTCCCCATCTGCCCAGGCGTGGCTGAGGCCCCGATAGTGGACGTAATGTTCTCTCGATTTGCTACCTCCCTACGTGTCTGTGCCCTCTCTGTCAACGTCTCCTTGTCCTTCGAGACTTACCTCCGGGGTCACTGTTGCAGTGGAGCCCAGCAACGCACGAGGCAGCCCTCACCGGGGCCGCTGGGCACTTGGGGCAGCCAGGGCGCTGGAGGACTTCTTAGCCTCTCTTGTGAGAAGATGACCTCTGTCAGTTCCAGGACCCGTTCCGGGCGTGCGATGATTTTTTTCCAGGTATGGATTTGGCACTTTCTGGGTTTTAAAATGTTATTTTTCTGACCTTTTGTGTCCGTTACGACGGGCAGCTGTTTGGGGCTGTGGACCGTTGCTATGCACCTACTGTCTGGCCAGATGGGGCAACCAATTCCCCAGGCTACTCCACTAGCCGCACATTCTGCGTGTTTCAGGTCAAGCAAAGCCTCTGGCTCATACCTCCAAGAGCACATCCTCTAGCTTATTCCTGGTTCTTAACGTGGGGTGCGTTCAGTGAACCCCCCCCCTCCTGGCACGTTATGTTGGGTGCGCTGCCCCAGATAGTAGTGTACTTGTGCGTGGCCACTGAGGGATCGGGGGGTCTGTTCCCCGTTTGCCAGGCTGTGCCCCCGTGAGGGCTCGTCAGCCTGAGAAATGTCTCCCAGCCACTTGGCCACCCAGAGAGGCTGCTTTTTTCTAATTTGCACAAAGACACTGTTTGTGCTGCCCTGACAGGTGTTGGTAGGAGTGGTTCAGTTCTCCATCCTAATTACATCCTCTGGGAGCCAGCCTAGATTTTTCATTTGTCTCTGCCCTTCCAACAGTCTTTGCGCTTCACAGAGAGAACACAGACCAGCCCTGTGTCTCTTCATAGAGCTTATCGCGCAAGGCGTCCAGGTGGCTCGTGCTTCAAGTGCTCAAGGTGCTTTCCAAATGCTCCAATGAAACGAACCTCTTGCTGGTGCCTCAATGCAGACAGTGGGCATTCTCAGGGCACCGCAAGTTGCATGGTGAGTATTTTCACGTGCCTCAGGAAACTTCCCTGAAGTTAGCAAAATGGCTTTCCTCTTGCTTGGGGAGGTAACCCAATGAGGAGCACCACCTGGGACCACCAGTATCCATCTATCTCCATGGCATCAGTTGACTGGCATTGTCAGTTGGGGTGAGAATGTGCCCTGGGTTCCTTGTGAATCATATCTGCACCAGGAATCTTCCAACAGGCAAAGATGCAACTCTTTTTTATGAGTTCTCGTCACCACCCACTAATGCAAAACTGTAGGCCTCTGCGAGTTCTTCCCCTTCCCCCAGATTTCTCAGCGATCCTTCCCTAGCACACGCAGTGAATCCAAAGAGAAAGTCAAGTCAGTTACCATGCATCATCTTTGTTTCTGTTCTTTCGATATCACTCCCTGTGTCCTGCGCTTGGTGTGTGGACCACTTGCGATGTCTACCTCTACCCCTTTCGCTAGTTATCGATGCATCTACCCATCCCAATCACCTTGCCAAAGGGACAGCAGCCTCTGCTGGGCCCAGCTGCTTCTTTGGCAGGCCCCTGCCCCCACTGCTCCTGCACCACCAATGGCCAAGGACCCATGAAATATCACAGCTGTTCAGAATCCTGTCGTGAAAGGAGGGGTGCATGTTTCTTCTCTTTAGCCTTCTGTTGCACTAGAGGGTTCCCAGAGCAATAACGGATGTGCTCTAAAATCTCAGAATGGATCTCCTGAGCGGCTCTATCATTTTTACTTATATTATCCCAGCTCACCTCACGACTCAGACGTAGGCTGGGGGACAAGGCCAGGAGCTCATCCAATTACAGACGCTCTGACGTATTCATAATCACCTCTCCCTGGCTCTCTTCCTGACTGAGTTTGTGCTTGGTTCTCTTTTCCATTCGGATGGGACCTTCCTGGGAAGCTCCTTAGCACATCACACAAATCGACTAATGGCAGACACCCCCCCCTTCCTGTTTGCCAGACCTACAAAGCTCCCTACTCCCTCCCCCTGTACGTATGTTTTCCAAGTGCGATTAGGTTATATATTTTTTCTATTTGTCGTCACTCTGTCCATATGTTTTACAAGAACAGTTGAAACATTCAACCACTCCGACAATCTCGTGAGGGACAAAACACATTAATAAGAGATTCAGTCAGTAATCTTCTTCCACATTCCATTAATGCAGTAATGTTTCAAAAGGTTATAATTAGGATTAATTTGTTTGGTGGCTAATGAGGTCATCATGAGTCAAAACTGTGGAGTAGAAAGTATACTTTTTCATTGGTATTCACAAACATGGGTAGCGGTGGGGACAGTAAAACACCTGAATTTAAATGTACGTTGTAATTGTTTCAAGAAGCTTAAATTCCATCATTGGGTGATTGTACCCCTATTCCTGGTTGGGCATTTTGTACAGGTGCCTGCTGTGTATGGGTTCATGTGAATAAGCTTCCTTTAACCACCTCCCCTTCCCTAAAATAATGCATTCTGAGATTTTTCTATGGTAGGACTTTTCAAGGGAAGAGGTGATATACAAGGATGCTGGTGTTATTGGTGAATACATTTAATGGATTTGTTGGTAAGTAACTCAGGGTTAGAGCAATGTTCCCTTTTTAAAGTATTTTTTTTCATACTTTTTAGGTTTATTTGTTTCAGAGACAGTTGGGGGAAGGGGCAGAGAGAGAGGGAGAGAGAGAATCCCAAGCAGGACTCTGCACTAGTACAGAGCCTGACGTGGGGCTCGATCTCACAATCCATGAGATCGTGACCTGAACCGAAGTCAGGAGTCGGACACTTAAGCAACGGAGCCACCCAGGCGCCCCTAAAATATTTTTTTATAACTCCAAAAAATTGCAAATTTGAAAGTCTTACTTTCAATTCATAAAACAGATGTCCGGTGAGGTGTTGGTAAGTGTTTAACAACTGGCTCTCCAGGAAGGGGGCATCAGTGGGGAAGGGATGACTTGCAGCATGAGTCTATTCCGCGACATAAATACTTTCACTGTCTGGGATTTCGGGATGTCAGCGTGGCGTCACTGAACGTGCAGGAGCACACACTTCTAGAGGATTTAAACCACACGGACACAATGCACGTCAGTAACCTCAGAAGGGTAAAATGTCATAAACTAAAAAAAAAAAAAAAAAGTGATATTGAATATTTATTACCTTTGGGGTTTGTTTTTTTTTTTAAGTTTATGTATTTATTTTGAGAGAGAGAGAGAGCGAGCACAAGCAGGGGAGGGGCAGAGAGAGAGGGAGAGAGAGGATCCCAAGCAGGCTCCCTGATGTCCGCACAGAGCCCAGCACGGGTCTCAAACCCATGAACCATGAGATCATGACCTGAGCCGAAATCGAGAGCCAGATGCTTAACCGACTGAGCCACCTAGGTGCCCCACCTTTGTTTTTAATATAAGTTATCTAGTTACGAGTTGACCTAAATAATGGCCGAGTATAACAAGCCAAATTAACAAAATGCATGAAAGTTTACCAAGCAACTCTTGAGAACCCGTTGGAGCTGACTCCGGTCTATGAACACATCCACCCTGTCACTCAGGACTTATAAGATCCCACTTTGGAAACCGGAAGCCACACAGTCCCCTGAACACTTTGGTCGCGAACACTGACAAACACAATACTCCATCACTTGTGGATCATGTTGGAGTGGCCTTTTGTCACAATAAAACCGCCATTCATCAGACTCCTTAAGAAAACCTCTCAGTTGACGCGATTTTAATTGTAATTGTAATGTTTTAGAAAGAGAAACAGTTTATAAGTCTGATTTAGTGTTTGCTCAAAAAGGTTTCTAAATCAATATACTAATTCATTTTTTAAAAAAAAATGGATGTTCTGGAAAAGGCTTAGTGGTTGATATCATAAACCTATGTACTATAAAAAGACAAACAAAAGTACAAGGTAAAAAAGCACACGTCAGTGAGGAGAGTTGCCTGGATAGCATGTTCTGCGTCTGTAGGTCTACCCTGGCCTGTCCTGGCTGGGAATGGTCCCCCGCTCCAGGGGTCCCACCTCCAGCTCGCCAGCAGACTGCGGGCCTGGCCGGAGAGGCTGTGCCCAAAAAGCTGTGCAAAGTGCTCGGCTGAGGCGATCATATCCCTTCCCTCTGGAAACTGAACCGGAAAGGAAAGAATTTGTCCAGTGACAGGAGTTGGATCTGAAACAAGGTCATGAGGTATACCTGGGCCAGATAGTAAGTTATAAGGAGAAATTATGAGCAAGCAGAGACGGAGTGATGTGCCAGGCAGAGAAGGAGACGTTCTACAAGAGGGAAGAATGAGTAGCTCGTCTCCAGTGGATGTAAGTCCCTGTCAGCTGGCCCGTTCCAGACCACGTGTAATCTTTTTAATAAGCCAAAGTAAAAAGCAAGGGAGAGAGAGAGAGAGAGAGAATGGGTTACACGGCACCCAGTGCATCATAGCTAGAATCCTAACTGTACGTAAAGAGGAAATGAATGTAGTCCTAGGGATGTTTTGGTTTTTGTGGTTTTCTTTTTTTGTTTGTTTGTTTTGTTTTGTTTGTTTTTGTTTTTGTTTTTTGCTGGTATTTGCTGTGTGGATGTATGGCTCCTTAAAATGCCAAGCAGAAGAACGGACACATTTTTCCCCCCGTGGGAACTCTATAAATGGGACACAACATGCTTCCCTTGGTCATTTCTGAGATTCCTCCCCAACTGCGATAGCCTTGTATTATTAAATAATTCAGAGAAGACGTTTTAGTGGGAGCTCAGTATTCGTGGTTTAAGTATGTAGCTTTTTGAGAGTTTAACCTGAAATAAAAGTTAGATAATCTTTGAGTATCCTTCAAATATCAAAGGTATCAAAGGCAGTTGGGTGACAAAATTAAAGTCAAGTTTCCCATTTCTCACATCTTCTATAGCCCCAGCGAACATTCCACGCAATGATGGTTGGTATTTTTGGTGATAATACCTAGGCAAGGAAGTATCTTCAAAGAAAACTTTGAAAAAGTAACATTTCCATAAATCTCTGTAAGGTGCAAGGTACTTTGTTTACAGTCTCCAGCTGGAATGTCTTAATGCCAGGCGACAGGCAGGCATTAGAATTCCTACTTTCCGAAACGTTTTCTACCATGGTTATTACATAGCCCCTTCCCATCATCTCTGGTGGATCTCCTCCATCCCCAGGGCTTCAGTTACTTGAAGGATGCAAACACCCCCACGTGCATTCCAGAGCCCTTGCCTGATCTGACTTCACGTCTCTCCACGGACCGTGCTTACCTGCATATCTTACTGACGTCTCCACCTCAACATGCCTGAGCCAGGACCAATAGATTCCTGCTGCCTTCAGCCTAACCAACTGCTCGCGTGTCTGAGATTTGTGCCAAGACCCTTCTATACACACAAGCCAGGAGTCTTGGGTATTACCTTCCATTCTTCCCTCTCCCGTACTGGTATAACTGGATGTGATATATCCATGCCAGCCATCTTCAGACTAACGTACTCTCAAAACAGCAACGAGAATGAGCTTTCTAAACTGCAGATGTGATCAAGTCATTCCTCCAGTGTAAAAACCTCTTACTTGTTTTCTGTGCTCTCAGGATAAGATGGCAGCTCCTTGGAGTGACTCAAGACGTCCTTGCCCATTTAGCGCTTACCCCCCTCTTCCTTCCAGTCTGACTTCCTGGTCGTCTTCACACCTGATTCCTTCTGTGTATCCTGCTCCTTTCTGCTTCTGGGTCTCCACTCCTGCTGCTTCTTTGCCAACATCTCTCAGATTACCTTTCCAATCCCAGCTTAGATGTTGCCTTGTCCAGGAAGCCGTCTATGATTCTAGAGACTAAGTTAGGCATTCCTTCGCATTCCTTCTATGAGCATATGTATTTGTACTTATGACAGGCTGCTGAAATTGAAGCTTGCTCCTCCTTCACTGGGCTCACCACCTTAAGGGAAGGTACCTGTTTATTTTCAATTGCAAAACTGTGCTTAGTACAGTATCTGACATAGGGTTGATATTCATATTGTTTATGCTATGCACACTGTATCCAAAATACCTGTCAATTGAATACTAATGGCACCAGTGGAAATTTGGTGGGCAATGCAACCTTATTTGAGGTCCCTGATGCATTATACTAATATGAAGGTAGCTGAGAATTGTTGTGTATCTTCTTGCAATCTTTTATCCCAGGGGCATTTTAATGGAAATTTGAGTCATGCTTTTCAAATTCACTTCCATTTACTTTACAAAATGACTTCAGTGCCTGTCCCAACCTCTCTCTCTATATACCATTTTCAGGGGCCTTAACATTCCTCTAGATCACTTCATTTCCACTTGGCCTCAAACACACCAGCTGGCCATACCAGAGACCACACTGCTACACGCACAACTGGCGCATGTTTGAAGCTGAGACTCTGACCTTTGCCTTGGAAACTCCCCTTCCCATCCTCTCCATTGCTCACCAACAGTCGGCAGGTCAGATCATTACGGCTTCCTGAAGCGTTCCAGTTGTGGGGGGGGGGGGTCCAGATCACCTGTTGTATCACTTTGCCTCTGGGTACGGACCTCGAGGCTGGCCGTTCCTATGATGTGTCTACTGTCCTATCCAGATCCCTCAATCTCTTTACATTTAACCCCTTCGTCAGTGAGGAGTGGCTGAAAGCTGCTGAAGAAAATAATGAAAAATGTGCTGATTGGGCCAGTTAGGGTTTTGTGCAACCTCGTCAGCTGAACCCTAGTGAAGCCAGCCACCACAAAGAATAATTTCTTTTATTCACCTTGTTGTTGATGCCCTATCAAGCCAGCCACAGCAGTTCCAAATCTCCTCTCCTTAAGCCCCCAATGGAGAACTCTCTTTACTTCATTAGAGAACTTTCCCCACAGAGTCACTGGAATCTCTGGGGTGGACTTTCACTCACCACCCTTCCTGTTCTAAAAGCCTACTCCTGGAAGAAGCAGAGACTTTCGGGAGAGAGATCCCAGCGAACAGATGGAAGCTGACCCTGACAAAGGGTGAGTCCTTTCCTGAAGACGAGGGCGAAGGGTGGAGATCCAGAGGGACAGAGAAAACGTCGAGGGTAAGAAAAAGCAGGATTCAGAGTAGCATCAAGTGCCCTGTCTCCAAAGAGATTGATTTAATTAATTCTATTTTTTTTTAAATTTTTTTCAACGTTTATTTATTTTTGGGACAGAGAGAGACAGAGCATGAATGGGGGAGGGGCAGAGAGAGAGGGAGACACAGGATCGGAAGCAGGCTCCGGGCTCTGAGCCGTCAGCACAGAGCCCGACGCGGGGCTCGAACTCACGGGCCGTGAGATCATGACCTGAGCCGAAGTCGGACGCCCAACTGACCGAGCCACCCAGGCGCCCCAAGAGATTGATTTAAAGAGAGATACATGGAGAAGGCATGGAAAGATCTGCCCCTTCATTTCTTCCTGCCTCAATTTCCTCCTCACCCCAAAGAGCTAAACTCTTAAGACGTCTCTGATACCAATATCATAAGAGAATTCAAGCAGAGTTTCTGAACATCAGAAAGGTTCTCAGTTAGTAGTGTGCTGGGTGGATGGGACGAAAGAAATCGGGAATGTGTGTGAGGGCATTCTGTGACTGATGTGATGACAGGGGAGCCTCCTTGATATTCGGTGAATGGGGGGAGTGATGACGTGCACTGACGAGAAAGCGGTGCCCTCCCCTTGCAAGTGGGGATTGTCCCTCCTTCACACCCTATCGCTGCAACACCCTGTGGAGGTCCCAGAGACAATACCGTGTATTCAGCTTTTTGAGATCCCCTGACAGCGACCCTTCAGGACCAGTCGGGTTTGTAGTAGGTGTTCAATAAAGGCATGTGAGAGAAAAAAAATCTGTGTCCCTACAGAATTGTACGTAATGCCGATTTTTGTAACCCTACCAGTGATTTCCCATCGACATACATTTTAATTTCAGAGGTGCTTTATCTCCACTTCTGATTGACTCTTAATTGGTAGTGCCTTCTAACACTGAGAAAGCTCAGTTATTAAAATGGAACCCTGCAGGGAATCCATTTGTAAAGCGATAAATCCTTTTATAGTGTGAATAATCACCCATTAATTGATCTGGTTTGTAAATTTGAATTTTCATATGCTGCATTTTTTTTCTCCTTAAGTGTGGGCACAACTACATTCTCCTTGCTATAATCTCAGAGTTCAAGAAGGGTCAGGCATGTATGACAGTTTTTCTATGTCACATCTGAGTCCTTTCTAGCAACTTCCAGACTTTCCCGTCTATTAAATTCTTTTATAGGACTCTTGAGCAAATCCATTTAAATAATGATTTGTTGCTTGTGACATTATTGGTCCATTCACTTTGTGTTAAAAAACAATAGAGGGGTGCCAGGGTGGCTCAGTAGGTTAGGCATATGACTCTTGATTTCGGCTCAGGTCATGATCTCATGGCTTGTGAGTTCGAGTCCCATGTCGGGCTCTGTGCTGACAGCATGGAGCCTGCTTGGAATTCTCTCTTCCCCTCTCTCTCTGTGCCTTCCCCACTCCCTCCCTCTCTCACTCTCTCTCTCTCTCTCTCTCTCTCTCAAAATAAATAAACTTAAAAATTTTTCTTAAAACAAACAAACAAAAAAAAAAACCAGTAGAGAAACTATTTGTCTCTAGGCTACTCACAGATTTTAAAATTCTTAAAACAAACAAACAAACAAACAAAAAACAATAGAGAAACTATTTGTCTCTAGGCCACTCACTTTCTTTAATAGAGAAAGGCTATCTTCCAACCTTTATCATTTATGAAACGGAGTCCCAGAATGGCCCGCAGACCATTACCATGTGTCTGTGGCTGACATGACAACAGAATTCAGATCACCTCATCTCTCATTAAAGAGCTGCCTCTTGACGGAAGAATAGTTTCTTAGTTCTGCAGAGGTGTATTCAGGATGGCTCCCTGTGACTCACATGACCCTGTTCTGAGAAACGCTCACTGAGTGGGTCCCCTCGCAGAGGGTTACAGGTGTGTGTCCATGTGGCCAGTTCAAACAAATTCCATCCCTAGTCCATTTTCTAGACGTGGACTCTGTTGCACTAGGTTTTCCAGCGGTAAACCCATGCTTGATAATATTTTGCCCTGCTGCTTTGGGTATTATAACAGTTCATGCAGAAAGTACGGGATTAGCCTCATCATGGATGATGATGGAGGCTGTACATGTGCCCGGAATATTATTACCAATAATTACAGAGGGAACATTTAGCCTGGCGTTCAGTCCATGACGCCCATAGTGTAGGTTATAACAAAAAGAATCTTAAATGGTCTGAACACACCTGTTTCTCAAGTAATAGTACCATAGGGGTCTTGGGTAACATTAATTAATATTTAGCATGGCGACAGGGGGGTTTTTCATTTAAGGTTGCTATGGCACACTTTTTTTGTTTCCATTTTCATTTCAGCTTTTCTTCCCCCCCCCCCCCGCCCCGCCCCTTTCGGATTGACACGGGCATTGTTTTCTATAATATATTTTCCTTCTATTATTCTGTCCTTGGACTTATGAATCCATCATTTTATTTGGCCCTGCTTTTCAAATGTTAGATATGAGCTGTGATATTTGTCTTGGCTAGCAAAATAAACGGGATGTGAGGATTCACTCAGAATGCATCTTTCCTAGGTTCTTTTATGTCTCCAAGAGAAACCTTGGAGACTTGCCTCCTTCTGACTTCACTCCCCTCTGACTAACCCCCTCCCTATCCGTAATAGAGCCTGATCCCACCAGCTGGGTAACTATTTCCCCATCCAGGAGGGTGGGAGAAGCAGCAAAGGGGACCTAGAGGTTTATCGGAAAAACCTAAATGATGCTGTCTGAGCACAGTAGCCTGTCCACCCAAAGAGAGTGGGTTACAAGCTAGAGACAATAACATTAAAAGCAGTATTCTGTCACGAGGCCTTCTCAGAGCTGTGAAACTAACCTGCTTGTATTTTTTTTTTTCCTACAGCCCCATAAAAGGGCTCACAGCCAGAAAATACAAATCCCATAGGCTGCTATTATGTTGATGACAGAGAAGAAAGGGGGGGGGGAATTGTTTCGTTGCTGAATTGCAGATACAATTATGACATTTTCTATATTTTGCAGCAGCCTGTACCAAAGATTTGTATTAATATCCCCTATGCCCTATAGCAGGAGAGAAGTTAGCACCTTAATGCAGGCCACTCAGGTTCTGATTTTGCTCAGATTGAATCCCCCCGGCTATTTACTAATATGAATTTTGTGGTTAAAGGGAAATTCACAAGCAGGTGATAATGGCTGCCTCTTTTGCAGGACCAGCTGATTCATACAAATCATTCCGCCCGGCGCAGGGAGTGAAGCTAATTGCACTTGGACAATGTGTCTTTCACTGCCAAGATCTGCAGCCGAAGAAGTCTGCTTACTTCAGCCAAAGGCGGATACAATGAGGCGTTGAGAAAAATTTAAATAAGTAGCCGTGGCTCACAGGAGAAACGTTTGGGGGGGGGGGGCGGGTCAATTTGTGGGGCCTGCAGATCAATGCAATTATGACGGAAGAAGCTGAAACTTCTGTTAGTGGGGTCACCTCGCAGCCAATTATCTGCGTGATGAAAAAGCGTGTAAACGGGAAAACCAAAACCCGCACCAAAACATCTATCATTACTTTCAAATGCCAGCTCAGGCCGCAAGGGCCGAGGTTGGTCATCCTGTCCATACCTTATATTAAGAATTAAGCATTCCTGGCGAACAGTGAGCCAATAAATAAACAAACAACATTTTGGGAGATGCAGAAGAGACAGGGAAATAAAATGTATAGTAATGAAATATTCATAACCTTGCGTTTTATGGACCTCAAACACTGGTTCCATGATTTACGCTCTTTCTGTATGTAGTGGTATGGAATCTGCCGAACAATAATAAAGATAACGTTAGGCGGCTCCTGCCTCCACGTCATGGAGAGGGGAGGATTAATCAGCCTTGTGCCATCACTGTAAACTCGAGCAGATAGAAGTACATATAGGTGACTGCCTTCCCTGCACACTTTCTGCTTGGCCCACGGAAATGGAGACAAGAAATACAGTAATTATGAAAATGACGTGTGTCGGCACCCAGCTCCATACAAATACCCACATTATTCTCCCAGCTTGGGGTTGCTCAGGGGCGCTGGTATAGACCAGCTGCTCCCAAGAAACTGTGGCGGTGGTAACTGCGTGTGCAACGTTACCTTTCAGAAAAGCTTGGCCCCCCAACCCCCTACACGGAAAATGCTGTGTTGTGAGCTTGGTGGCCTTCTTGCGTAGGAAAGAGAGCCCCGGGGCAGGTCTGGCTTTTTCCCTGGCCCTCTACTGCCATGGAGCTCGGGCTGGGAGAGGGAGTTGCAGACGAAAACCTGCAGAAGAAGAGCCACACCGTCTCGTTTGAGGCCGTCTCAAACATTCCTGCGACGTATCTGTGCCCCCGTTCAACAGCCAACCTCAAGCCTTTGGTGTTTATCTTGTCCCAGATTCCTCAGGCACGAGCAGCCAGCAGCCCGTCAGAGCTTACGCTGCTGAGCCCTCCTGGGCAGAGGGGCCGATGCTCTCGCACCTTCCCTACCTTCACCGGGGGCCTCAATGATGCGTGTGCTGGGGGCCGAGATCGCCCTTTGTGAGAGGAAACTAATGGAACGGGCAGTGCCCCATGAAAACCACCGAGTTATCTCTGCGTTCCTCCCACGTCTTCCACACTTGCAAGTGCCCCACTGTCACAGGGACCCTGTCCCCTCCCCCCTTCTGCCTTTTAAGTAACCAAAATTAATTAGCCGTCAACTTGCCTCTAAAGTATGAACCCAGTACTCAGAATACCCCCGCTAACCCTCCTAAAGGGCAAGCAGGAATGATTTGCGTTAACATTTTTAGCATTTATCTTTTGGTATTTACTTTGTCACGGTAAGTCACCAACCCTTCCATTTTCCTTCAGGAGACCACACTAGACTGGTGTTGCCAAACTTCCTTCAGGTAAAAGTAGGCTTTTGATGAAAATGACTCCGCCTGCCTTTAGTTCTTAGTAGGCTTACGGGGCGTACCTGTTTCTGGCACAATAAGAAAATTTTTTGAGTGGATTAATGAACCATTACAGAGAGAGTCAGACGTTGTACCCATATCGGTAACAAATACCCACGACCAAGAGATTAAGCATAAATCTTTGGGAATAAATTGTTTTTCCCCTTTGGTCAATCTTTTATTTCTTCTTTTATTATTTTTTTAAGTTTATTTTTTTATTTGGAGTAGAAAGAAAGTACGGGAGGGGCAAAGAGGGAGGAAGGGAGAGAATCCCAAGCAGATTTCACGCTGTCAGCACAGAGCCTGACTTGGGGCTTGATCTCTCGAACTGTGAGATAGTGACCTGAGCTGAATTTCAGGGTCACCCAGGGGCCCCTTCTCTATTTCTTTGGCTCACGGCTGGGAGTATAGTGATGTGTATAGAGTGACAATAGTAGGTTCTCAGTGAATGTTCCAGAAGTCAGTCAATGAATTTCAAGGTCCTAGTGAATTTTTCTTGCTTCTACATGGGGTGAGGTCAGCTGTCACGCTGTTACAGAGAAATGAAGTCAAGTCAAGAATGGCTTCGCAGGAATACTGAACTAAAACATAGTATCTAATCGGATCTCCTGGAAGTATACTTTTTTTTTTTTTTTAATCATTCTGTGTCTTTCTTTTCTAATTTTTTTTGTTGTTGTTTTTATTTATTTTTGAGAGACTGAATGCGAGTGGGGGAGGAGCAGAGAGAGAGGGAGACACAGAATCGAAAGCAGGCTCCAGGCTCTGAGCTGTCAGCACAGAGCCTGATGTGGGGCTCGAACCCACGAAGTGTGAGATCATGACCTGAGCTGAAGTTGGACACTTAACCGACTGAGCTACCCAGGTGCCCCTGTGTCTTTCTTCTCTAAATGCTGGAAGATTCTTTTACTTGGCATCTTCAAGCATATTTCCCTCTATCATCTACTGAGGAATGCAGGGAGAGCTGGGGAAACCAATGGCAATGGTACTTTTCAGAATTTTCTGAATTTGTGTTTATGCGTGTATTATGTGTAATACATATGTGTATATGCATGTATTATATGAAATATATATGTGTGTGTGTGTGTATATATGTAATACAAAAGAATACATAACACAAAAGAGTAAACAAAGCAACAAACTGTACTTCCATGAAGCTGTTGCCCGATTCAGAGCCTTTTAAAAGAAGAAAATCTTATAATATTCTGGACCAGATAATTCTAAAGCATCCTAAAGATATGGATAACATTCAAAGTTTAAAGATGATGAAGGGGAAATAAATCATTGAAGGTTTTGATAGAAACCATCAACTGCCTTGGGAAACAAATGAAATGAGTTACCTCATTACTTGCAAAAAACCAAAAAACCAAAAAAAACACACAACCAAAAAACCAAAACAGACACCATAAACACAGACTCTCCCCACAGAACAGGTTCTATGGTGTTAGATGGATGTTTCCAAGTTAGATGGATGTTTCCAGCCACCCAGTCCTGCTGGCCTGTTCATTTTAGGGCCCCTACATTCCTTGAAAATATTCCCTAAAACTCAGCCTTCACATGGGATGCACTTTATTCCAGAAAGGTAGATCCTGGAATGAAGTTTTAAGGATAATAAGTTGCAAACTCTACCTTGTCCTTTTGTCTCCCCTCCTGCTGGCATCCTTATAAATGTCTCACTCTGTAACATTTTGGTCTAAGTTGGATAAAACATACCTTCCCAGGGTTCTCTATTTGCTAATAGAAAAAGAGCTGAATTGTCGCCACTGAACTCACTATGAAGTGCTTTGACTTCAGGTGAGCTCAGAATCAGCTTATCGCTGTGGCGCTGTGATTTGGGTCATAATTAAAAGATTTTACTACAGAATGACTGTGCTGTTTGTACATTCCTTTCATGTCCTTGAGGAAGAACACCATCAATCACTTATTTGCCTTTTATATGATTTTTTAAAGGCAGCACAGTGCAAGAGAGAAAACCAAAGCCATAAAAGAGAGACCTCGTTTCAAATCATGGCTCTGGCAATTAGGAGCTCTGTGAACTTGGGCGAATTCCTCAACATTGTTGAGTCT
The DNA here is from genome assembly GCF_014898765.1 of Herpailurus yagouaroundi. Classification (NCBI taxonomy): domain Eukaryota; kingdom Metazoa; phylum Chordata; class Mammalia; order Carnivora; family Felidae; genus Herpailurus; species Herpailurus yagouaroundi. The sequence goes on along the minus strand of NW_024412430.1, from coordinate 13,843,064 downwards.
TAGTTCCTTCAACTACACAAGGGGCCATGACATCAGCCTTGTAGGGTTCCTCTGGGTTAAATGAAATACTACATGTAAAGCATCTGCTATTTTGTAGGCATTCATTTAATGCTGTGTATCATCATTTTATCTTCTATTGCTTCCTTCTACATTTCGATTTCCTTCACCATTAACATCCCTCTGTGAAATGATGTGACCCCGCCAGGCCCTAAATCATTCCTTGACGAGAAGTCAGGAGAATTAATGACAGCAGTGAGCTCATTTTCTTTTTCACTGGTGGAATGCTACAAGGATGCCCCATCCATGAAGCATTTTCCATTTTTTCCAAGAAAATCTCTCCATTTTAGCACTTTGCTCGTTTCCCTATTTGAGTCATAAGTAAATATTGTGTTACAATCTGTGGATGGGACGGTTCTTTCCAGCAGATCTGAAGCTTCCGGGTGGAGGCTCAGTTTTGTTTCTCCCATACACAAAACCATCTTGTTTGGAGTCCCCCAGATACTTATTGGCCTGGATAGAGAACGTGGTAAGTTACTCTCATGGATTTGGAAGAGTAAAGACACTTCGTTCTCATCCACCCCCTACTTCACGATCCACTTGGAGAATAAATCCAAAGATACCACCCTCAATATGCAACTGTGAGAAAACCTGGTCCCCATCCTCTGCTCACATCTGGAGGCACCTCAGGAAAATTCCCTGGGTTTGCCTACTTATACACCTCCTTAAGAATGCCGGAGGGGACATGCTTTGCGATTCCTTCCTTCCCACTCTGAGCACTACCTTTAGCACAACCGGAAAAGCAGATGACGCCACGGTTCCCTGTCTACTCACAGGTTTTTTTTTTTTAAATTTTTTTTCAACGTTTATTTATTTTTGGGACAGAGAGAGACAGAGCATGAACGGGGGAGGGGCAGAGAGAGAGGGAGACACAGAATCGGAAACAGGCTCCAGGCTCTGAGCCATCCGCCCAGAGCCCGACGCGGGGCTCGAACTCACGGACCGCGAGATCGTGACCTGGCTGAAGTCGGACGCTTAACCGACTGCGCCACCCAGGCGCCCCTACTCACAGGTTTTATAAGATTCATATGTGGCCTTTGAGAGGCGGGTGAAGAGAAGCCTACGCCATCACAAACTGCGGTGAAGATATGGAATGGTCAGATTATGTTGTTTCAGAGACCTCTGTAAAGAGACCACGAGGTTGGGACAGCATGGCAGCACTCTGTTCATAGAGGAAGGGGACAACGCAGCGCTCGCTTTCGGTAAAAATGGCACGTCAGGCTCTCTTGCTATGGAGACCCCCCCCCGCCACCCTCCTTTCAGGTATAGGATCAAACTAACTAAACTTTGAACACTGGGAGAGCTTTGGGGGTGTGTGTGTGTGTGTGTGTGTGTGTGTGTGTGTGTGTGCACGTGCTCACTCACACCTGTAACCAACGAGCAAGGGTTACAGTAGCAGGGGTGCCAAGACAGGGGCTCTGGGGGCCCAGCCTGGGGTGAGTTGTATGCCTGTCACCTGCGGAGTGGGCGACCTGGGTGACCTTTCAAAGCTGTTCTACAGTTTCCTCATTTGTCGAGTAGGGACAACAGCAGAGCCCGCCTCACAGGGCTGTTGGGAGGATTGACTGTGTTATTACAGGCATGACATTTCGATAAATGTCCCAGCACGTAGTAGGCAATCAACACGTTTAGCTGAGAAGCAGTAACAACCCCTCCCCCACCCCCAAACCTCAATCGACTGGATATGCATCTTCGGGGGGCAGGCATTAAAATGCATGAGAGTTTGCTGGTCTTGGAACTCTCCTTCTAGGAGGAAGAAAGATATGTAAGGAAATAATTATGGTGGAGCAGGGTCTGTATTCGCAAAGGAATATGGAGGTAACTCTACAGAAAGGGGAATAACTGTGCCGGGCTTTGAGAGAGAGCAGATGGTGCTTTCTAGGCAGAGAAAGGGGTAGGGGACAAGAGTGGTTTCATGAAGAAAAAAATGGCACGAGGGAGGCCCGGATGGACGAAGGGACGTGGTATTCTTCAGTGGCAGCCGTTCTGACGTGGCCTGTGTGGAGGCAGGGCGTCTAGGGCAGTGAAGAAGGAAGGAGCCCGGAAGTTTAGGCTGGGGATAGGTGGTAGACGGCAGAGCTCGCCTATGCCGCGCTAGAGATCATCGTTGACGGGCTTCCATAAAGGCTTCCAGGCCAAGGGATGGCAGGATCACATAATTAAGCCCTCATTTCTTATCGCGTTCATGTTCAACACTCAGGGAGAGATCATAATAACGAAGAATTATAACTAACCCAGACATGGTTAATTTGGAGTTAAATTCCCCTTGTACGACTGATAATTATCCTGTCCCCTTGAGCCGATCGCTTAGAGGCTCTGAAGCTCATTTTCATCAGGGTTGTTGGGAGGTTTGCATGAGATGATATATGTTGGTACTTGGTGAGATTTAAAGGAACAGGGAAACATGCCATACTATCGGTAAGTCTATTTTAAGTCCTTTTGGAACGAAGAAAGCATAAATTCAGTGGAGTGTCATGGCCCCTCCTACCAGCCAGCCAACAGAGGGCTGTATCCTCCAGTGGCTGGTAGGGCCAATGCTAGACCGCCTCCAGCAGAAAGGAAATGGGGCCAGGCCAGGGAAGAAAGCTGAAGGACTCTTAAACTTAATGGTCTTGCTTTCTGGGGAGGTGAGATCTCTAACTTCTACTCCTTCATCTTTATTTAGAGACAACACCTACCACATAGGTGTTATTACCAGGACTGGGGATGATTTACGTACCAGGCAGTGTTGGGACAAATGCCAAGAGGGCAGTCTTTAGGGTCACGTGTGTAGTTTTGACTCCTAGCTTATCATTTCATTTCATTATTGTTTTCTTAAGATTGTTTTATTTTTATTTTTATTTTTAAGGAATCTCTAGACCCCATGTGGGGCTCGAACCCACAACCCCAAGATCAAGAGTCGCATGTTCCACCAACTGAGCCAGCCAGGACCCCCCTGGTTTATTTTTTAATATTCTTCGACAGTTTAGCTAATCTAAGTCTCAACTTGCTCATCTGTAAAGTGGAGTAAATAATAATAACCTCTGTTTCGTTAGATCGTTGTCAGGATTAAACACAGTAAATTAAACACAGAAAAATGCGGAGCACAGTGCCTTGTTCATCATGAGCATCCAGTAAATTTGTCATCGTATTTACAAATTAAAAAAAACTGAGATTCAAATTGCTGGTAAATTATGTATCCTCGATCCCTAACTAGTACAGGATGCCCTTGGATCTTAAACTTAAAATATATGCAGTTTCAAAGCTCCTATTTTTTCACCTATATCACGTTGCCTCCCCTGATATGTCATAGACCCCAACACAAAAGCGCAGCCCTGGTATAAAAATGAGGAATTGAAAATGAGTAGAGATGATATTTCTAGATTGTCTGTCAAGTTGAGCAAAATGTGTAAAAGTAAACAAGCAATACTAAGACCTGAAGGTGAGTTGCATATTTTAAATTCTTCCTTTTTAATAATCTAAGCTGTTATTATCAGTGGATAAGAAAACACTAATTTAAAGAAAAAAAAAAGTATACAATTTTTTTTTTTAATCCTGGTGCATTTTTACCTCTAATGCAATGTACATAGTATAAATAAGTAATGTAATCAAGTTTATCTTCAGAAGAAAAAGTTACTAATCTTACTGGAGAGTTGGAAATAAGTGGCACTCTTATTACATTTATTACAAGTCACTCAAATCAAACCACCCCAACCTGAAACCATGAGTCATTTGAATATTTTGAATCCCTTTGCTACTGTTCTTACCCTCCCACTCCCAGCTGCCTTTGGACTTGCAGTGGGGGCGCTGGAGACCCCCAGGGGGCTGGGCTCAGCATCCAGGGATCCAGAATGAATTGTACCAATCAGTTCAGTGGTGACAAACGGCTGACCCATCCTTCTGGATGACAGAAGGAAACTCACTGGGCTTGTGACACTACACAAATAGCGAAGTGCGTGTAAGAGAGGGGAGGGGAGACAGTCAGACGCCGGGCAGAGAGTGGACAGACAGACATTATAGGGAAGAGGAGAGAGGAAAGGGAGGCAATGGGGGTCCCTGAGGGACCCCTCCACCGGGTCCTGCTGCCGGAGGAGTTTCTGCCGGTCATGACCGGGTGCCTGTACCATGTGGCACGGAGACTCTGATGAGATACCCACACCCTTTAGTCCCTAGATTCTGCACCTCCTTTTCCACACTGGGAATCTAGCATTGCTAAACTAGAGGAATGTGGAGGGGCCCTTTTAGCCCTGTGCCCAAGCACCTTGTCAACACTGCTTCTTCTGAATGTGGGTTAAGCTCTTCCCAAGAAGAGCTCTCTCTCCAGTACATTCAGCATGTGTGTCGGCACTGACCCCCAGAACCAAACTGAAAACACCCTCCTTGAAGTCTACCCTAACACCCCCACATGGCCATCAGCCGTCCTTGGGGAGTCCTCTGAGGTACCCGTTCCCTGTCCCCCTGAGACTCCCCTCTGCTGCCCTCCCTGTGCTCCTTCCACCCTCGGTATGTCTATCACAGCCTTTCCACGTGGCATCATCCCAGTCTGCCTTCCCTCCTCTCTTCCTTCCAGAATGGGGCTGCATTTCTCATCTATGCATTCCTGTGCCTGTCTGGGGCTTAGATGCACTCCATGTGCTACAAGTTCTGCTGCATACTCGTGGGTATTAGTCAAGATTCTGCAGAGAACGAAATTACGGAGACCGAGAAGTCCTAAGGTCTACTGTCAGCGAGCTGGAGACTCGGGAGAGGCTGATGTGAAATTCCAGCCCGAGTCCAGGGGCCTGAGACCCAGGCCAGCTGGTGGTGTAGGTTCCAGACCAGGTCTGAGTCCAAAGAGTCCAAAAGCAGAAGACTGATGTCCCAGCATGAACACAGGCAGAGAGAGAGAGAGAGAGAGAGAGAGAGGAGTTTTCTCCTACTCAGTCTTTTCTTTCTGATCAGCCTTCATAGGATTGGATGGGGCCCACTGGGGCGGGCACATTGCTTTACTCAAATGCTCCATCAGTAGAAACACTGTCAGAGACACACTCAGAATAATGTTTAACCAAGCACCTGGGCATCTTGTGGTCCAGTCAAGCGGACACACAAAATGAACCATCACGCATGTCCACCATATTCAATTCCCATTGCAGGTTCTGTCTCCTTCAGAAAAACATTGGTTTCACTGCTGCCAGAAATACCTCCCGGGGTGCTTAGGTGGCTCAGTTTGTTAAGCGTCTGACTCTTGGCCTCGGCTCAGGTCATGATTTCGTGGTTCGTGAGACTGAGCCCCACGTCCAGCTCCATGCTGTCAGCACAGAGCCTGCTTGGGATTCTCTCTCTCTCCCTCTCTCTCTCTGCCCCTCCCCTCCTTGCATGCGCTCTCTCTGTCTCTCTCAAAATGAATGAATAAACTTACACCAGGAAAAGAAATCCCTTCCTTCTCCAACACATATTATATGTACTATATGATATAAGACCTGATTACAGGTCTCACCCACTGTTCTGTGTCTCATGAGTTCTTTACTGAAATTGCAAGCTCCTTGAGGGTAATTATTATGTGACGTGCTTCAAAATTTTTTTTTAATTTTATTTTTAGAGAGAGAGAGAGTGTGTGTGTGTGTGTGTGTGTACACAAGCTGGGGAGAGGGGGAGAGAGAGAGAATCTTGAGCAGGTTCCACACTCAGCACAGAGCCTTGCGTGAAGCTCAATCCTGCGTGATCATGAGCTGCGCGGAAATCGGGAGTCGGATGCTCAACTGGCTGAGCCACCTAGGAGCCCCATTGTGACACACTTTGACCACACTCTTCATTGTTCTTGATCTGGAGCTGGAACAGAGGAGGCATTCCAAAAATACTTATTCAATTGTATTATATTAAAATATATATGATGAATGAGTTGTCATACTTTAATGATATTGTATCTGATTGCTGGTGATGTACCCCAAATCCATTCTCCTCCTTTAAGGAGAAATAGAACTTCTGAAATTTGGGGGTATGGCAGTGTATTCTGGCCTCACATCAGGAACTGTGAAGCGTGTGGTATAAATGATGTGGTCATTACCCCATGGAGCTTACAATTCTAGTAAAACACTCTGCCTGCTCATGGAACCAGAACCATAGAAGCAAGCTATAGGTGGGTCTTAGATCATTTGGGGTGGACAGGAAGTACGGAGGGAAGTGGAGAAGGGAGGGACCTTTATAAGCTGTGGGGCTAATGTTTCCCCAGCTGCAGCTAAGGGTGGTCATGTGACTGTGTTCTCGTCATTGAGTTCTAGACAGACTGATGTGTGGAATTTCCAAAGGCGTCTCTTAAAGGGAGGTGACTCAACTGGATGCTGCTAGGGTTTTACTTTCCCCTTCCCTCTCTTCCAGTCGCCAGGATTCCCGACAAGATGCCGGAGCCCCAGCAGCCAGCGTGGCGATGGAAGTTACGTGCTAAGAATGGTAAAGCAGAAAGATAGAAGAGGCCCTGAGTCTTTGTAGTGCTGGCCTACTAGCCCTGGACTGCTCATTTCTGGACGGCTTTCACATGAAAGAATAGAACTTTGTGGTTTTAAACCTCTTTTATTTGGGTTTTCTATTTTATGCCGTTGAACATAATCCTAGCTGAAACAGATACAAATTAATACTTACAAAAGAATTAGAGGCAAGTATCGTGTGAAATAAAGACAAATATTCATTCCGTTGGGAAAAAAAAAGGTATTTTCACTAATATCCAAGAAACAAGTGAACTATTATCATCAGATATATGGGGTGTTACTAATATAAAATATATCCCATTTATTCATTTCTCCCCTGTCATGACAATCCCTCAGTGTTGTGGGGCTTTACCTTGTCTTTCCATGCAAGGACGATTTTCCTGTAAATTAGAGCAAAAGGAGGAAAGCCTTGCAAATCAGCTCTCTCACTTAACTTGCCCATTGTCCTCTCTCGGCAGGAAACCTAGAGGTTGTAGAAGAAAATGGCTGGTGGAAATGCAGCAGGAAGAATAATGTGGTTTTGAAACGAGGTGAGAATAAGTGAAATTAATGTAAGAGCAGACCTTCCTTTATTTATTTATTTTTTTCCTACTTGACAAACTTAAAACTGGGGAAATCATTGAGAGGAGTCTTTGTTTTCAGTGAGCGCAAGACAAGGACCTATCTTTCTAAGGGTCACATTAAATGAGGTGGAAAGAGAAGCAGACTCGGATGATAAATAAAACATCCCACCTGCTCTGTCTGTCTCACCTGATACAGCACATCAGGCCAACACAAGGAATCGTTCTGTAGTCCTAGGCTGCAGTACTTTGAGAGAAACGCCCAACTCTTTAAGTCTTTGGTAAGTTTAGAAAGGTGTTCGGAATATGGGCATCATATTCCGTTTCTCAAGTTCTGTGATTCCCACCCCCGCCCCCACCCGAGAAGGGCCACCGTTAATGAACCAAATGGAATCTTTTATGGTGAGACAAATTCTGAAGCTTCAACCAGCATGATTCAGAAAGCAAACAGTCCTGTTTTGCAATAAAACAAAATAGCGCGGACCCAAGGTGGACCTTATGGTGAGCACCCAGGATACAGATACAACAGTATGTCAGCAACATGAAGACATGACCGCAGAAAAGTCTGGAGGATTCACTTCCTGGATGCTCCCCTCACATGGCTGGCTAATCAGTGCTGGCCATTGTCTGGAAGCTCAAGTGGACCGGGGGCTGGGAGCTTTGGTTTCTCTCCATGAGGGACTCTCCATAGGCTGCTTTAGAGCATAAGGGCTGGGTTCCAAGAGCTGGTGTGCCAAGAAGGCTCTACATTTACCATACTCTATATTCAAAACATTCCCAAAGACTCACCCAGACTCAAGAGACGGGGGCACAGGCCCCCACCATTCGTGAGAGAAATGTCAAGGTCACACCGTACGAACAGATAGGATGGGAGACACTGTAGTCGCCATCCTGGGAAAATAACAGACTGCCATAATAGCAAAAGCAAGTTCACAGTAAGTAAAGCAGGGGTTTTTCAGTCACTTAATCAGCTTGCAAGCTCATTTACCATGTATTAGCTCTTACAACATCTGGGAAGAGCCCAGAAGGAGATGAACTCCCACACCCACCGCCCATTAGCATCCTGAGCTATCCAGGAGTCACCGGCTTCACAAAACTATGAAATTTGAGGAGTCACAGACCAATTTCCAGACATGGCCACTTTCAGCGCCCCAGAGTCATCGTGCTTGCACAAAGCGTGAGGTGGTTTTGAGGGAAACTGTTCCCTTCTGTATGCTACCCACTGAGAAGAGGGGTAGTTCCAAACCCAGGTTTCCATGGCAGTGGGCTTCTGTCTCACCGCTTCCGGTCATGGCTACCCTAGGGCCTGGGGAGGCAGGCAATGATGCTGGGACAGCCCCCGTCTCTCCTGCTGCCAGGGAGACGTGTGTTACTACTATAGTCAAGAACAGTAACCCCAGTTCTCTAGCTTGTGGATACGAATGGGGCCACATTAACAGTAATAAATCACAATTGCATTGGCTGATACCCTGCCCTGGCAGCTAATCTCGGTGAGCATTCGGAGAGTACACGGGGGCTGTGTCAGGTGTGTTTACCTGTCTCCAGGCTCTTGGGGTTGATGTTTCCTGCCTGCAAAGTCACTCAAAGGTGGGCATCTCCTTCCTCTCTGTTACTGCTGCCAGTGTTACCTGCCATGTGTATTACGGGCCACAGCAGAACCGGGGTCCCAGCAGTCCTCATGGAGCTAAGCAGGCTGTTTAGGGCGCAGAGAGAGACGGTGTCCCGCCCTACACCCCCCCCCCCCCCGCCCGCCCCCCCCCCCCCGCCGGCTCTGAGCCTCACTCTGTTATCTAGGTACTGGAGGAACATTGCTTGGGCACTTGCACCTCGTAGAGCCCCTTATGACAAGAGTGTCCCCAACCTCTGTAAGCCAGCTCTCTCCACAGGGCTCAGATGAGATTCCAGGAAAGCCAACTTCTCAAAAATAGATGCCAGTAGGCTGCCTGACCCCAGGTCACTGGACCTTTCCAGACATGCCTGATTCCCAGCTGAGAACACAAATTAGGCTCAAACCTGAATCCCTGCTACATCACTCAATGTACACAGCACACCGCAGTGCTTTCTCCTGAACTGACTCTGTGAGGGGGGGGGGGGGCGCAGATATTGTTATGGTTCCCATTTTTCATAGGAAGAAATTAATTCTTAGTGGGGATAAGCAAGGAGCCTGAAGCGAAATAATAATTAAGATTCGGATTGAACATCTGAATGGAGGTCTTTGAACAGCAAATCTGGAACTCTCCTTGGAGTCACTTCTTAACGGCAGGTCACTAAGCTTGGCCTGGATGCTCTAGGCAGTTAGATGCGTTTTCCTGTCTGTGCTCACAGCACGTTGGTCCGTTGTCACATTTATCGCATTTTATGGCACTGCTTTAAATGTCATTCTTCCCCACTAAATGCCTCTCACGCCAGCAGAGTGCCTGGCACAGAGAAGGCACTTGATAAACATTTATTGGTGGAATGAATATGACTCCCTTAATGTTTCTCAAGTGGAGGTGCACCCTCCCACCCCAGAGAGTGTTTGAAAGTAGGGGGGTATTTGTGGTTGTCACAATACTGGGTGGTGATGCTCCTGGCCTTTAGTGAGCAGAGCCAGGAATATGGAATGTCTTACAATCTGTCAGAAAGTTCTGGAAGGGCTCTACCCCACATGCCAATCTCTCCTCCGTTGAGAGTAATTGCAAGGTAGCTGAGATGCAAAGAAGTTCCTTTTTCTTTTAATTTTTAATGTTTATTTTTGAGAGAGATAGAGAGAGAGAGAGAGAGAGAGAGAGCGAGCACAAGTGGGGGAAGGGCAGAGAGAGAGGGAGATACAGAATCCAAAGCAGAACAGACCCCGACAAGGGGCTCGAACTCATGAACCGCGAGATCATGACCAGAGCCCAAGTGAGACGCTTAACCTACTGAGCCCCCCAGGCGCCCCATGGAAGCTTCGAGCTTAGCCTAGGAACACCTTGGTTACCTGTGACCCTGCTATTCGAGCTTTGGAGCTGAAATGGGGGCTATGCTATATATCCAGCTCATGCTATGATTTAATGAGATGATATATGCAAAATGCCTAAAGAGTCCTGGGCCGGAAGCAGGCAGACCAAGTGGTTTGGCTCCTATCCAGCCGTCTTTGGGTAACAAGAATGCTTACTTGTCAATGGATCAGTCTGGTCTGTGGTGTAACTCAACAGAAAGGGATTTTGCACACAGGCGTGTCCCAAATCTGCCCTTGTGAAATGCAGAAAGTATTATGGGAGGCACAGTGCCGGATTGTGATGGGGACCCAGCAACATGAATATGTAAAGTTTCAAAAGATCAGTGCCTGGCACTCCACGGTCTCTCGATAAACAGTTCACACAATGAAAGGACAGCAGAGATCCAAGAAAGGCAGCATTCTCGCTGAGGCATTAAGGCAGCTGATCAAATGATACTCTCTCTCCTCAACAAAATCAAGCGAGATTTCTTCAGCAAATTTCCCCTCATACTCTAGTTGCTGCAAATTAAACAGATTTCCCGGAGAGGACACACTTCTGGCCTCACTCAGCGTTCCCACTGCTGCTGGGTAAGGGACGCTCGGGGCAAAAACATATATGATTCACCTGCTTTCCTCAGTCCCTTCGTACCCTTCCAATTCCCACTGGTGTGCTTACTTTCCACCTGTTTCTTATTAGCGAACATATGCCAGAGCAACATTAAAAAAAAAGTTGATAAAAATAGAAACGTCAGAATCCTCACCTATCCCGACTCTTTAAAAATTGCCTGCCAGTGCCTTTCTGTAAGAATGTTTTTGTAGAGGTGCTATCATGATGCACATAGTATTTTGATATTTTGATTTCTACCACGTCCAGTTTGTATTGTATATTTTCCACATTTATATGTAGGCTGCGTGATTACGATGCCTGATGGCAGCAAAGTTTCTCATTGCTCTCATACGCCGCCCCATCTTGTGGGTTACGGGGGTTGTCCTCGCAAGGTAGTGCTGCAGTAAACACTTTCCTATTTAGTCGTGCTAAGATGTTTCACAGAATTAATTCCTAGTACTTTAGATACAGAATCAAAAACAGTGTGAACATTATAATTCTTGCTCTGTATTTTCTTATTACTTTCCATAAAGGCTCTACCAATTTACAACGCCTTTAGAAGTATTTAAGGATCTAATTTTCCTACAGCCTTGGACTGGATCATTTTTTTTAAAGTTTACTTATTTATTTTGAGAGAGAGAGAGAGAGGGAGAGAGAAAGCACAAGCCGGGGATGGGCAGAGAGAGAGAGAGGGAGAATCCCAAGCAGGCTCTACACTGTCAGTGCACAGCACGACTTGGGGCTCAATCCCATGAACCGTGAGATCTTAACCTAAGCTGAAACCAAGAGTTGGATGCTGAACCGACTGAGCCACCCAGGTGCCCCTCATTTTTTTTAATTTAGCAGGTGTAAAATGATAGAAATGAAAGTTAATTTGCGTTTATTTATTATCCAGCACGATTATTTTCCATATATTTTTTTTTCTTTCTGTTTTATTTTTTTGTGCATATTCACATAATCAATCTTCTCCCCAAGCACAGCCAAGTGAAAAAACGAGCATGAGATTAGTTGCGGGAACTCTAACAGCATAGGTTTCTAATGTAACTTTTTTCTGTCCAGCATACTTCTTTCTCTCTAAAGAGGGTTATCTGATCTTACCTTCATCTAGCTCTAAATTTAAATTTTTTAATGTTTATTTATTTTTGAGAGAGAGAGACAGAGCGTGAGCAGGAGAGGGACAGAGAAAGAGGTAACACAGAATCCAAAGCAGACTCCAGGCTCCAAGCTGTCAGCACAGAGCCCAACGTGGGGCTTGAACGCAGGAACCATGAGATTATGACCTGAGCCGAAGTGGGATGCTTAACCAACTGATCCACCCTGGTGCCCCTGTCTAGCTCTAAATTTAAATGGTTCTAAGTACTCCCCGTGAAGCATATGAAACTCTATGATGTATAGCATCATACAGTATTAGATCTGTAATTAGCACAGGTAAATATCTGGAATTTAACATGGGAGTGTCTAGAAATCCCAATGGATTCTAATGATTTTCATGATTTCTGAGCAACAGGTGAGGATAAATAGGGAAAATTCTTCATTTATTCATTTACTCATTTCTTCAATGGATATTTAGAGAGGGCCTAGAATATACCGGACTCCATAATAGATGCTTGGCCTATAAAAATGAAGAAGATACAGTCCTCAGGGTCCTATAGTCAAGTGGAAGAGAGAGATGAGCAGAGTAACTATATGGTAAAGGCTGCAGTGGGCAGAATGGGAAGAGGGCTCTTATTTATTTATTTATTTAATTTTTTTTTTTTTTAAGTATGCTCTAGGCCCAGTGTGGGGCTTGAACTCATGACCATGAGATTAAGAGTCATGTGCTCCACCAACCAAGCTGGCCAGGCGCCCCATGGAGTGCATATTTTGGAAGGCTTCGGAGAGGAGGACACATTTGAGCCCAGACTTGAAAGATGAGTAAGGTTTTGCCAAAAGGAGAATGGAGGAGTAGAGGCAGAGAGGAAATGCTAGGCATGGAGGGAACAGCATGGAACGGGCATGGAACTCAGAAACAACAGCTTAACAATGGTGAGAAGTTAAGCTTCTGGAACGGACGGTGTATTGGGCAGAAACAGAGATGGACAGATAAACTGGGGTTGGATTTTATGCCAAGCCAAGGAGTCTGTTCTTTACCTTCTGGGAAGCTTGGGTCCAGAAGGGAGTCAGGGGAAGTTTACAAACAAGGGGGGTGACCTAACTGGAGTTATTCTTTTTTTTTGCTTTTCTTTCTTTCTTTTTTTTTTTTTTTAACTATTTATTATTTTTGAGAGAGAGAGAGCAAGCAAGCACACTTGCTTGCAAGTGAGGGAAGGGCAGGGAGAGAGGCACAGAGGATCTCAAGTGGGTTCCCTGCTGACAGCAGAGAGTCTGACGTGGGGCTCGAACTCGAACCAGGAGATCGTGACCTGGGCCAAAGTTTGACACTTAACGGACTGAACCACCCAGGCGCTCCAGCCGGAGTTACTCTTTGAAAAAAATGTTTTAAGATTCTTTCTACAAAGTTCCCACGTACTAGTACTCAGCTCAAAGCTAGAGCCGACAGTGTGAACTTGGGGGTTCTGTGTTTGAGGCCTTAACCATTTTGCATTTGCTCCATTGTCGAGCTCTCCCTCTATTTGCCTCTGACTATCTGGTGTCTGAAAAAGTGGGAAACCTAGCAGATACTTATTTTGAAACAGTGTGTTAGACTCATTTTCAAATAATATGCACAGTGTTTCCCTCCAAACTCCAACATCTTTTCAGGGACGTCGCGGATCTTGTCGCGGAGGGAAAGACATATTGGAACTGTGGACGTCTCCTATGGCTTCTGCTCAGACACAGCACACAAGGCTCCCACTCATATTTTATCAGTCAAGGCAAGTCACACGTATGCATTCCAAGTTCACTATGCTTCCTCCTGAGGGAAGGTACTGGAAGTCACATGGACAAGCAGCCCGAACAGAGAGAGACTGCGTGTTTATGTAATACGTACAACGGTGTCTGTATCTAGATAGAGAGCTCAATGATGAAGAAAGGTCTTAACTAGGTTTTGAGCACTGAAATCAGGGTGAGCCATTGTCCACTTCCTCTTGGCTCTGTTCCCTCAACTTGCCAGCCCTGCTCTGCATTTCAGGGTTCTGATCCTTGCAAAATATGTTTCTGAGGCTTCCTTGAGTTTGTGTAGGTTTGTTCAAGGGTAGGCTCTGGCAGGAGACTGGAGGATGTGAGGAGGGGAGAAGCTAGGATATTTGCCTCCACCTGTCTCTGGGCTTCTGGTAGCATCTTTGGGCACGGCTGTGCCCCGTAGCTCCAGCAACCTCCCCAGTGGTCCTGGCTGCCTGTGAGTGGCGTCCACCTGCCAGCTCCCCTCCTTGTCCAGCCCCAGGGATAAGAGTGGTTTCTTACAGTTCCTAATTTCTAGTTGCCTCATCTGTTTGCTCCTTTGACTCTTTAAATGCCTTTGTAAACAGTTCCTTATATTAAATCCCCTCCACCGAATGACCTGGTGTGGGTTCTGTTTGCCTGATCGAACCCTGCATAATTCAGACTCCATTCTGTTCTACAAATTAGTTACCCTTCTCAGACCAGTCTGGTGGCTGGAGGCTTAAGTCATCTTTACTCCCAAGGTAAATTTAATAGAGTTGGCTGTGGATACTTTAGAAAATGTGGTTAAGCTCTTTTAAACCTCATATCCCAAGACTAGGCCCCTAGCTTTTTGTTCTAGGCCCAACAGATATAGCAGTGTGGCACAAATGGATATTTTAAATATTTACCAAATAAATATTTAAAAATATTTACAAGTTCTCATCTCCTTAAAAAACATAGCAGAGCAGAAACAAGGCAGGTAGGATTTATGTGAGAGCAAACAAACAAATGATTGGCCCAGGTTTTATCCCTCCAAAAAGAAGATAAACTTGTGTGTGTGTGTGTGTGTGTGTGTGTGTGTGTGTATGATTAAGGTATGTATCTTCATGTAGATATTGGCATTTACCCTGCAAATATATATACGTGCATACATATGGCATATATATATTCATATATATATGATACAACTATTTTTAAAATTTTTTTAATGTTTATTTATTTTTGAGAGACAGAGAGAGACAGAGCACAAGCAGGGGAGGGGCAGAGAGAGAGAGAGACACAGAATCCGAAGCAGGCTCCAGGCTCCGAGCAGTGAGCGCAGAGCCCAACACGGGGCTCGAACTCACGAACCACGAGATCATGTCCTGAGCCGGTCAGATGCTCAACCGACTGAGCCACCCAGTTTCCCCATAATGCAACAATTTTTGAAGGACTATGGTTATGAGCAGCCTTTAAGGAGTTTATTTAAAGATACTTAGACTGTAATGATCACAGCCAAAGAGGATTCATTTAAAAGCTCTCATGTTTTGTATCGAATTTCTATTGATGTCTTTGATACAGTAATGCAAACGAATTTCAAATTTGGAAGGGAGGAGACGGAGACACTGAAGAAAAAAGATTTGATGGCATCCAGACAGATTTTTTTCACCAATATGTGGTGAGTAAATGGACAAATGAGAACCCTGGAGACGTGATGCTTCCCCTGAATTAACAAGGGGACTTGGCTTCAAGATCTACAAGGGAGAGGAGCACAAAGAGTTGGTTTCTAGGGAACACTTTGCTCATCCTGCCTCGGTCTGCTCCCGGTCTAAAACACCAGCCGGCTTGGCTGCTACTGGGGGGTGGGGGTGGGCACTGGTGGTGGGAGCGTTGCTCAGTGTTTTGCAATGGTCCAAAGGGCCCCCGAGGAGCTTCTTTCTGGGGACTGTCATCACCGGGCAGGCCAGGGCACCCCACACAGGAGCTGGCAGTCATTAGGGTTTTCTGAGTCCAAATGATGGCAGGTTCTCTGATGGAGATTCACTAAGGAGAAGTGTGGTGGCACTGAATCTGTGATGTGTCTTTGTGTGGCCTTCAGAGAGAGACTGACCTGAATTTGGATCCCGGCTCAGCCACTTACTGGCTACATGAACTCGACTATGTTATGCAGTGTTTTGAACCACTATGTCTGCCCTCATAAAAATGGGCAGGAATATATATACACACACACACACACACACACACACACATACACATACATGTGTTTATACAGATACATGTGTATATGTACATATATGTGTATATACATATGCGCACACACGTATATGCATATGTGCATATGTATATACACAAATATGTATGCATGATACATACATACATACATGTGTGTATATACATATACACATACATATGTGTGTATATATATGGCTCATAAAAAGCACTCAGTGATGCGCCATTTTTATTGATAATAATAGCTATTATCCATATTGTCATATTTGTAAGATGCTCACAGCCACTTTATAATACATCCATGTATTATGCCCCCGATTTTCTAGGATGCTACAGGGACACTTCAAATACTATACAGACTAAGAATCTGAAACCCAAAGAAGATAGGCAAAGTCGACAGGAGTAAGTCCAGAACCATTACCCGTCCTTTGATCCCCATTCCATGGTCCTTTCTACTTAACCAGGAAGGTCAACACACATTCCTCACCCACCCCTTTTACAGCGACTTTCCCCACAGTGGTGGCAGCAGTCATCGAGAAGCGTCACATGGATGACAGATCTCTTTCCTTTCTTTCATTTACTCCCTGCCTCTTTCCGTCTCTTGCGCTCACACCAGAGGCTTAATTCTTTTCTCTCCTGAATCTCACTCTCCTCCCACCTTCCTTCGAGTGCTCTGGCATTCTGTGCCCACTGGTTAGTTTATTTTTTAGTTCACTCAACAAACATTGATGACCTCTTCCGAGGTGTCAGATTCTGGAGAACAAATGTTTTTGGTAAGCCCCAGGGGCTCACAACCTCTGCAGGGGACAAATCTGCAAACAGGAATTATAGTGCCCGTGCTCACGAGGGGGAACAGAAGACCACGGAACCCTCCGAATCTCCCGCCCGCAGCGGGCAGGATAGCTGGCTGGCTCTGGAGTCGTATGCCCGGGACGTGAATCTCCGCTCCCTCTGTCAGTGCCCTTGGGGGCACTGTAAAGACTCAAAAGCAGAATTATATATTCCTCCTTTGTAAAATAGGAGCCCTAGTAGTACCTGCTGCAGAGGGGATGTGGGACTTCACTGAGAAAACTTTTAAAAATTAAATACTTAAAAATGCCCCCAAGTTGTTATCTCCCTTTAAATAACAGAGCTGGTCAGAGTAAGAGCAGGAATCCATCTGAGAGCACATGGCATCCGATCAAAGTGATTTCCTATGTCCTTAAGAGGGAGAGTAAACAGAGATTACTCATTACTGAAAAACTGGGATTGAGATCCTTGACGAAACAGCATCCGGATCCCTCCTCTTTCTGCAGCCAAAGCAGAAGTCTCATGGTGCTGGCTTCAAACCCGAATGGTTACCACCATCAGGAGAGACTGGAGAGCTGCCCCTGAGGGAGGTTGCTGATCGACTTTCTACGGAGGGTGGCCTGCCGGAGCGGATGGGCAAAGCCCGTGCAAATCCTGCATTTTGCAACCTGTGTGGTCCAGCCGTGGGCTGAACAAAGAGCGGCGAATGTGGTGTGAGAGCTTTGAACAGAGCTGGGACGACTGCATGCTTCTGTGTGCGGGGAAAATGGTTTGCTCGGTGCATACCCGATTCCTTTCCAGCATCAGTTCCTCCTAAGGAGCGTGGGTCTGAAGCCAGGAGCAGATCTCCCCGTGTGCTGGCTCTGTTTCCTGCACGTGGAACTAATCACTTTCCATTCAGCTCCCAGCTAATGGAGAAGTTTCCTGAAGCAAACGCACAACGCACATTGGGAAAAACCAGAGCCCCCCCTCTCCAAAAGCAAACAAACAAACAAACAAACAAAAAAACCAAATATGGTAGCCAGACCAAAACACAAATGTCCTCTGCCCTGCCCTAGGGTTCGGAAAAGTGAACTTTCTGGAAAAGGGACACTGAATTAATTCTTCAACAGGCAGCACACTTGTGGGTTTTAGTTAAGGGGAATCTAAGCGATGTTAATCTGTGTGTCTTACGGTCCTTTGTGTGGGCGTGTATGTGTGTGCACGCTTCTGTGTGCTTACATACCCTCCTGGGTGTGTGTGCTCGTGTGCTCACACATGTGAGGTGTGCCTGTGTGTGTGTGTGTGTGTGTGTGTGTGCTCACGGGATGGTTTTAAGGGGACTGCTGCAGCTCAAACAGGGTGGGAACTCATTTTCATTTGGAATCAAATGCATTCAGAGCTGGATAAAATGAAAAACTTTATTCAGCATTTTCTGCAAGAAGCCATCCAAGGTCCCCTTTCTCCGAATCTAGGACCACAAATGCCACTGAGGTCACACAGGCTGTGCACATGCACACACATATGTAATTTTTAATATCCCCCACATGACCAGAATGGATTTGTGCTATTCAGTGGGAAGCCACAACATTTATTACATCTCTCTCTCTCTCTCAAATAAACCTCAAAGCGAGCATTTCATCTTTCCTCATGTAATCATCATAAGGTAGAAAATGAAATTTCCCAAACCTAAAAGCATGTTGCTAAGAGCTCCTGGGCACTGGTCACTTCTTACTTTGATGTGTTCATGGAGGGGGGGGGGGATGACAAAATAAAAAAAGAGAGAGAGGAAAGAAAAGAGAAGGAAGGATGCATTGCACCTTCCTTGAGATTTTCAGAAAGCTTTTTTTTCTTTTTAACTCTTTATGTAGTGACAAGGTGGGGCTGATTACAACAAGACAAGGAAAGTCTTGGTGCCAGACCACTTCAGAAATGAAGCATTCCAGAAAGGCATGTAAGGACTCCTGTCAGGAACAGGAATGATTTCGCGGCCCCGCTTGCATATTAATGAACTACACGTAACCTCAGTTTAGTGGTGCAGATGCACCATTTCAGGAGCCGTGCCAGAATTCGGCGATAAATGCCAGCTCCAGGGGAAATACATCTCATGATGGAATTAGGAGATCAGCCATCTGAGACGTCCGCAGAAATCGCCCGCCTCCCCCCACCTTGGCATGCGAGGGGGTTTCTGGGGAGCAGGGCACTTGGTGGCATGGTGAGTGTGGGGCGCACGAGGCTGGTCATCCGAACCTGCTTCCAACTCTTCTAACACCGTGCATTTCCTCAAGCCACAAATGCCCCCACCTGAAAGGTCGAGCTCAGGTGAACTGATGGTTTTTGCTGCCTATTCTTCTGGTGTGGTTTAAAAAACAAAAACGGTTGAAACACATACTCGTCCTTGCTTTAGAAGCAAAACATCTCTTTATGCCTCCTCCCCACGCCTCTGCGACTGCCTGCCAGGTGTTTCTCCTTCTCAACGTCTTGCAGCCTGCGGTTGTGTTTTCAGGCAGAAGACCAGCTTTCCCCGATTCCCTCCCCTTCCGGGGCTCCTCCAGCATTTGCCTGTTTCTCGCCCCTTGCTCTCCTCATTCCCCTTTGCCCCGTACGCACAGTGCCACTGTCGCGGTCGTCTGTGCTCCCCATCTGTTTCTGAAATTCCTATGATACAGACATCACATGACAGTTTGAGGTGCAGCCGTTTCAATATTGCTAGGTTTCGCTTGGCAGGATTTGGAAGTGATGGCTGTGGGGTTCTGCCTTACAAAGCTGACCAGCTAGCTCCACATGGTGCGATTGGTAGTGAGCCCTCCAGAAAGACCTTCAAAAGTGGCTGCCGACCGCGTCTGATGTTTTTGTGAGGTTGAAAATGGAGAATAAAGCTTACACCGTCCGCTGAGACACAGGCCAGACTGCGGCCAGGAGGGAGAGAAGAGATGGACAGAGCAATGCTCTCTGCTGTCACGTGAGAACACAGCACGCACCGGATTTGACTCGCTTGCTCGCCGTCAGCTATGGCCACAAGAATGCTGCACAGCAAAGCTCTCACATCCAGCGGCTTAACGCGACGACGGCTCATTCTTGCTCACAGGCCCAGGTCCAGTAGGGCGCTGACAGACATAGGCTGGGTGCCCTCGCTGGGCTTGCAGATTAAGCCCAGGTCTGCTCCCCACGTCTGTCGTCCTCTTGCGTCGGTGGGCTGCCTGGTTTCTGTCTGTATGGTGATGGCATGAGCAGAAGAGGGTAGATCCAACTGCGCTTCTGTCATTGAGGCTAACATTCCACTGGCCCACCCAAGTCATGTGACCACACTCAGCGTCGAGGGGTAGGGAAGGGTGAGCCTCCTGCTTAAGTCCAAGTTTAACCCGGGGAGGGGTGGGGGAGACAGAATAAAGAAATAATATTCTGAAATCTTTCATATTTGCTGTGGGTGCCCTCCCTAGCACCCATTCCTTCTTTTGGTCGTTTGATTTTCATCCGGTACCTAAGTCCTCAGCAGTTAAACCTGCTGGAGAAAAGGATGCTCCCTCCCCACCAGCAGGTTCTAGAGACTGGGTATGCTGATCAGGCTTCTGTTACCCGCAGAATCCTGTCCCCTGGCCACAGGTGCCGGTTTACAAATAAACATGGGATCCAGTTTGGACCACTGAGAATGAAAGAGGCAGTTGCTCTGAACTCCTGGAAGATGAGATTTCTTCTTATGCTGCAAGAACTGCTAGGAGATACACCTGAAGCAGTGTGCTGTGGACCCGTGCCTTTTGCAACTGTTCAAGTGTGACGGGGAAGCCGGCACCCAGAGGACATATGTTAGAGAACTACCCCCTGATCAAGCCTAACCTGAAGCTCACACTATTTCAGAAATCTCTAGTTAACTCAGCTATTACATGACCTTCTTCTTTTTTTAATGTTTATTTATTTTTGAGAGAGAGAGAGAGAGAGTGAGCGAGCCTGAGTGGGGGAGGAGCAGAGAGAGAGGGAGACACAGAATCCAAAGCAGGCTCCAGGCTCTGAGCAGTCAGCCGCGAGATCATGACCCCAGCTGAGCTCAGACGCTCAATCAACTGAGCCACCCAGGTGCCCCTAGATTACTTTCTCTATTGAGTTTTCAAATTCCTTACAACACTATATTCACGAATTCACTCTCTGTGTGACTTTGGGATATTGGTGTGTGTGTGTGTGTGTGTGTGTGTGTGTGTGTGTGTGTGTGTGTGTGT
>NW_024412430.1:13689200-13822403 GCF_014898765.1 Herpailurus yagouaroundi | reverse complement strand
TGTGTGTGTGTGTGTGTGTGTGTGTGTGTGTGTGTGTGTGTGTGTGTAGTGGGAGGTTTAATTCTTTGGGCCTCAGATTCCTAATCCACGGTATGGGAACGATATTGCAATAATGTGATCATGTATGTCAAGGCTCTAGTGCAAGTTGGGCACGACCATCCGGCATGTGTCTGCAGGTTGCTCACCAGATGAGGAAGGGACGGGGGACTGGAGACGCAGCCCATTCGCCAAGCCTCGTGCCTATGGAGCTGCCTCCAGCAAGAGAGAACGTCTGCTTCTAATTTTCTCCAAACCCACGGGCTAGCTGAGGCCCTGACAGAAGATGCCAAACAAACGTTAGTTCCTTCTTTTCCTCTTCAGTAGTCAGTACTTCTTTTGATAGTTAAAACAGCAATCATCTGGGTTCAGCAATGCTGCAATATTGCAATCTTAGCAATATTGCTGATTTTTGCTCTTGAAAAGCAACTTCCTCCCCTCTGTGGTGGTCATTTCTTTCCTCCCTTTCTTTCCTGAAGCTCATTTCCTTTTCCTCTCTCTTCTTTGTGTTCTCTTTCTCATGCTCTGCCTCTGGACTCCTCCTGCCCCCTTTCTTCTCCCTCCCTTGCCTCTCTCTCACTCTGGGAAAGGACCCCCCAGGACTCATTCTTTCCAGCCTCTGGGTCTCTCCATCTAAGAGCTGATGCAAAATCTCTAAGAGCAGCATCTGGAGACACATGTTACATGAACACCGATCCTGGTCCTAGAGTTCTGTACATCCGAGGCTCTCCAGGCCTCACTCTTCCTTCCCCTCTACAGAACTGGTCTAACTCATTCACCTGAAGGCCTGTAGTGGAGGGCTGAATAGAATAACGTATGTCAGGTGTCGGAGACTGTCTTCACCTTCTGTCCCGTAATGAGCCTTTACCTAATTGTGTGAGTAGCCGAAGCCTCCCTTGTCTAACCATGGACGGGGAACACAGAGGTGAACTCTTTAGTTCATGGCTACTGAGAGAATTCTGGGAATGCTTCCTGCATGCCCTCAGGCAGATGGTTGGCCCACATATATTTCAACAACACAAATTAATGTAAAACATATTCATGCATGTATTAATTAATGCTAATGTATTCACAAGAGATTCAGATAATGGGCAGTCCGTTCTGACACCTCCCTCCTAATTCATTCACCCTAAAGAGACTGAATCTTGCTTAATTTTTACGCTCAAACAAATGGACCTATTGTGATTTGGGGGCTCCCTTTCTTCCACACTCCCTATGGCCACCTGCCGGCTATCTAAGATCTCCTCCAACTGGTGAAAAAGACGTCTGTGTTGTAATTAGAAGAGGAGGGGGAGAGGGTGTCTGTGCAAATACTAGGCTAATAGTAGTACCTGAGTATGAATAGATTTGTGTCTCAGAGAAATCAGATAAAAAAAGGCAGAAGAGTAAAGTGGTAGTACTTGACAAGGGTGCTGACAGTGGAGAAGGAGTCACTTGGGGTTGGAGGAGGGACCAGAGAGGGAAGGAAGCCAGGGTGAAAGAGGCCACCATCGTGAAGGTGCTGGAAACACTGTCCAGAGTCTCATGTTTGTATCTGGAGACAGAAGCTGTGTTTTCAGGAATTCCTTTTTTTTTTTTTTCTTTTTTGTTTTTTTGTGGAGTAGCAGCACTGTGACACAATTTAGGGAAGATTGAATTTGAAGGTTGTTTTGTGACTGCTGTTTTTTGTTTCTTTTTAAACTGAGTTCCTTCAATAGATGAGCATTTTCCCCAGGGCATTGTTTAATGGTGGAGCTTGAATATAAGGTGAAGAGACTAAGAAGGTCTCTGCTTTCAAGAAGCTTATAATCTGGTGCCTGGGTGGGTCAGTGGGTTAAGTGTTTAACTCTTGATTTTGGCTCAGGTCATGACCTCACTGTCATGAGATCAAGCCCTGTGTTGAGCTCTACACTGGCTGTGGAGCCTGCTTAAGGTTCTCTCTCTCTCTCTCTCTCTCTCTCTCTCTCTCTCTCTCTCTCCCTCTCTCAAGAAAAAAAAAAGCTTATAATCAAATTTGGACACATATGGAATGAGATAAGACAAGTCTCAAACACAGACCTATCTAGCATCCTGCTCCACCCGGTCCCCTCTCCTCACTTCTTGAATCTGGAGGATCTGACACTCTGTCTTCTTCTGTTGCTATTTCTGCGTTCAAACAGGAAGGTTTTCCCTTAAACAAAACAACGTATCATAACCCATGCATGAGAGACACATCATTAATTCAAGGGATGGAGAAGAATGTAGACCAGATCTGCAATGAATACCAAAGGGATGAGTCCATGAGAAAAGCAAAATAAGCTCTTATATTTTCCTGTGCTGGACAGTTTCCGAAGCCCTTTCATTCAGATGCACAATTCATGACCATCCTGCGAGGGCCTCAAGGTGAGTAGAGTCCAGGTTTATGTTCAGATGGGTTTCTGCTTCTGAAAATAAGGAGTTTGGAAGAAATGGCTGTTGTTCCATTAGCACCTCCAAGAGGGCCCCCAAAGTTCATGCCCTGGGTGGTATTCATCTTCCCCCACCCCCATCATGACAATGGACCAGATCTAGTGACTCTTACTGATTAGAATATGGCAGAAAGCGATGGGATGTCACTTCGGAGATTAGGTTATAAAGACTGGTATCTGTCTTAGGGATTCTCTCTTGCTCTCTCTCCTTGGATATTCTCATTCTGGAGAAAGAAAGTTGGTCTTTTGGTGAAGAATGGATATCTCCAGTCAACAGCCAGTTGAGGATCTGAGGGTGGCCAATAGCCACATTAGAGAGTCTGGAGGCAGATCTTCCCTGCGTCCAGCCAGAGACTGACTTCAGCCCTGCTCTCACAGTGACCCCGTCTTGTGTGCGACTCCTAACCAGGGGCACTCAGCTAAGCTGCTCCAGGATTCCGAACCCACAGAAACTGAGACAATAAACATTTGTGGCTTTCAGCTGCTGAGTGTTGGGGTAATTTTTTTATGCAGCAATAAATAACTAATACAATTGCCTTTTTTTTTTGTCTTTATAAACAAGGCTTTGGTTTTTTTTTTTTTGCTTGTGAAACTAAAATGTGCTTATTATTAAAACAGAAATACAAAGAAAACAAAAAACACCCCAAAAGTTGTCACCAAGAGGTTACCAATATTCTCCATATACTATACACAGAATGAGCCAGTTAAAATGTGAGTCATATCATGGGGCGCCTGGCTGGCTCAGCAAGTTAAGCTTCCGACTTTGGCTCAGGTCATGATCTAACAGTTCATGGGTTCGAGCCCCGCGTCGGGCTCTGTGCCGACAGCTCAGAGCCTGGAGTCTGCTTCAGATCCTGTCTCCCTCTCTCTCTTCCCACCCCCACTCATGTTCTGTCTCTCAAAAATGAATGTTAAAAAATTTAAAAAAAGATAAAAAATAAAATGTGAGTCATATCAAACGATCCCCTCTTCAAAACCATTCTAAGGCATCCCCTTATGTTTGGAATATAATCCAAATTTCCTACTGTGACCTCCAATTCTGATGTGACCCCTTGCTGTCCCTCTCCCCCTCCCTGAGCTCCAGCAAGCATAGCCTCTTGTTGACTGTCAACTCTATCCCATATGCTTTTTTTTTTTTTACAGATAGAAATTGTATACATTTAAGGTGTACCACGTGATATTTTGATATATGTATGCACGGTGTATGTACAATCAACCTACCCATGACCTCTCATAGTTACCGCTTTCTTGCTTGGGTGTGGTGTCAATGCTTGAGATCTACTCTCATGTAGATTGTTATCAACTACAGTCACGATGCGGTATATTAGCGGTCCAGAACTTATTTATCTTACAAGGAAAGTTTGTACCCTTGGATCAGTATCTCCCCCTTTTCCTAACTCCCAGTCTCTAGCAAACTACCATTCTGCTCTCTGTTACTAGGACTTTGAGGTTTTGTTTTATTTTTTTGTTTTTTGTTTTTTGTTTTTGGATTCCACACATCAGTGAGATCATGAGATATTTGTCTTTCTGTGGCTGGCTCATTTCAGTTAGCACAATGTCCCTCATGTTCATTCAGACGGTCACAAATATCTGATAAGGGGTTGATATCCCAGGTACATAAGGAATTTGCACAACTCACTGGAAAACATGAATAGCCAGATTAAAAAATGGACAAAGGACTTGAACAGACATTTTCCCAAAGAAGATCTATAAGTGACCCACAGGTATATAAAAAGGTGCTCAACACCATTCGTCATCAGGGCAATGCAAATCAAAACCACCTCATACATTTAAGGATGAATATTATCAAAAAGTCAAGAGATAGGGGTGCCTGAGTGGCTCAGTCAGTCAAGAGTCTGACTCTTGATCTCAGCTCAGGTCAAGATCTCATGGTTCGTGAGGTCAAGCCTGTGTGGGGCTCTGTGCTGACGGTGTGGAGACTGCTTGGGATCCTCTCTCTCTCTTTCCCCATCTCTCTGCCCCTCCCCCCACTCTCTCTCTCAAAATAAATAAATAAAATTCAAAAATATATATATTTTAAATGTCAAGAGATAAATAAATGTTGGCAAGGATGGGGAAAAAAGGGAACCCTTGCGTACTACTGGTGGGAATGTAAACTGGAATGGAAACCATGGAAAACAGTATGGAGGATGCCTCAAAAATGAAAAGTGGAAACCCCATATGATCCAGCAATCTGACTTCTGGGTATTTACCCAATGGTTAAAATCACTCTTTTGAAAATATACTTGCACTTCCCAGTTCACTGCAGCATTATGCCAGTAGGCACAACATGGAAACCCATCAATGAATACGTATATGTGTATACGTATTCAACCCATCAGATGAATACGTATATGTGTATATGTAATATATATATATATATATATTCATTCTTCTGTTAACATGCACATACACATATACTTATATTTGCATATACATGTGTGTACATCAACAGATGAATGAATATATATGTGTATACATATTCATGTGTATATAGTAGAACATCATTCAGCCTTAAACAAAGAAGGAGATGCTGCCATTTGTGATAATGCGTCCTGCACGCTCTTGTCTCACTGTCACATGCTTGCTGTTTCATGGCCCGCTCCCTTACCACATTCATCACCCAAATGTGGCCTGCTCAGGTCTCTGTCCAAATGTTACTCCACAGAGGCACCTCCTCTGAATATCCTCATCTAAAATAGCCCCCTTCACCTACTATCCTTCTGCTTCACTCCAGAATTGAGCCCACAGCAGAGGCGTCGGTAACACATTTTATATGGTGTCCTCCTCCTTCCCTGCCTCACCCGGCTTACTCTCCATTCTTGCCTCCTAGGATCACTTTGCAAATGAACTCCCAGCACGTGGGTTCTTGATGGCTTCTGCTTTTGGGGGAAGTGCAAACTTAGACAGCTACTGATATTTCAGGATTTATCTATTACAACCACCAGAGTTACTTAAATAAACTAAGTAATACCATTAAGGGGATGCTGAGTTATGAATAACATTAAAACATGGGACACTGATGTAGAGGTCAGGGAGGGCTGGTGAGGAAACTGATATTGGAAGCTGGAGAAAAGACATATTATAGAGCGACAAAACACTTGGTAAAGCTGTTTTCCATGGTGGCCTGGAACACAGACTATGTGTTACTGAGACCGTAGCTGGAGGGGAAGTGGTTGCCAGAAATCAGAGTAATGGAATATGTTGGCTTTTATGTTCTACTTCTAGCAAATTATTGCAAAAAAAAGAAAATCATGGATGAATGGATAAGCCAAAGATGGTCTATACACACAATGCAATATTTTTCATTCTTAGAAAGGAAAGAAATTCTGACAAATGCTATTGCATGGATCTTGAAGACATCACGCTACGTGAAATAAGCCAGATGCAAAAGGACAAATACCGTATGATTCCGCATACGTGACGTCCCTGTGGTTGTCAAACTCATACACAGAAAGTAAATGGTTATTGCTAGTGGCTGGGGGGCGTGAGTGGGAAGTCAGTGTTGAATGGGGACAGAGTTTTGGTTGGGGAAGACGAACAGGATTATGTGGTTCGGTGGTGGTGATAGGTGCCCAATAACGTAAAATTACTAAATGCCACTGAATGGCACATTTAAAAATAAGGCACTGAATTTTATGTTACGAATATTATACTATAACAACAAAATAGGAGATAATCTCGGGATTGAAATGACCAATTTGCAAGCAGGGTAAAATAGATCAGAGAGTTGAGAAATTTGGAGCACCAAAAATGGGGAAAGCTGTTTGTGTCTACGCCCCAAAGAGTGGGAGCTCAGCATGGGACAGGGTTTGTGCAACAAAGGCCCCTTCAAGCTGTGCTCTGTGGCACACATTTGTACAGGGCGTGGCCTTGCCCCCCACATCAGAATTGTAGACGGCTTCAAGAAAGTCATCACTGAGGTGAGAGAGGCACAGGGTGGGGGGTGGGGGAGAAAAAGCAAAGCCATAAATTCGGTCTGAAAGTAATGCTGAGGAGAGAACTTTGGGTGTGGTGACTGCCAACACCACCACAAGCCTGGAATGAAAATCTTTCTTACTATGGTATTTGAGGCTTCAAATGACTTTCAGGCCTCCGAATTTTGTACCAGCTTGAAGTGGACTGTGAAAACCGGAGAACCCCCAGGGAGGGTTTTTTTTTTCCTCTCTAGTAACTTTGAAAATGGACAGTAAGGAGTTTCTCTCGAAAGGCAGAGCCAGCAGCTGGGAACGGTGGGCGAGAGAATTGCTCCCAGGGAGCAGAAACGGGGTTTCAACAAAATCAGCCCTCTCGGCTTGGTTAGACAACCTCAGAATACCAGCTTGGCAGGATCGCATTCTTGCGGGACACCAGAGTCTGCGGTGTATGTCCCTAGCCCTCCACTGTGTGCTTGGGGATGTTTATTGCTTTTAGCTTCTCCCTGTCCCAGCACTGAGTGGATGCATGTGTTGGGATGAGATGCATGGGAAGATAATTTGCTTTTTAATCCACAGCCGGCTGGACCACAAGGAGCCACATCTGGACAGATGGTATGGACTGTGCATATTCTAGAAACACAGGACTTTGAGATGGGTGCTGGGGCTAGCTGGGACTTCTGAACTGTCTCTCCAAGTTGTGTCTGGGGAAGGGCAAATGTGTTCTGTGGGTGAGAATCAGAGTAAGTGGCTAGTTAGGAACTAGGGGAGCAGGCTGTGGCCAAGACTTGGATGTGCTCACCAGTGCACACTTTTCTTCACACTGGGAGCACAACTAGACTACATGCCCCAGTTTCCCTTGGGAGCACAACTAGACTACATGTCCCAGCGTCCCTTGGGGGCACTGCTAGACAACATGTCCCAGCTTTCCTTGGGAGCGCAATTAGACTACATGTCCCAGCTTCCCTTGCAACCAAGTGGGGCCAAGTGACTGAGATCTGGCCAACAGGGATATGGGGAAAAAGTGACCTTAGGTGACTTCCAGGCACCACCCATACAATCCTCCCTGGGGGACATCTTTTCTCTTTCTGGAACCCAGGAATGGGCACAACTCCCAGGAAGAACTTCCCAGGGGCCACCTGGTGAAAATGGCAGAATCACAAATTAGAGAGGGTCCGGGCCCCTTGAGATGAATACAGCTAACAAAAATATGTCATCTTCCTGGGAAAAGAGCAGAAACAGAAATAAAGAGCAGCTGACTACAAGGCCTTTCTCCAGGTTGCAGTATCCACCCCCCAAACACATGACGATTGTCCAAATGGATTCTGGAGTTTACAGGCTAACAGGAAGGAATGACCTTCAAGCCTTTTTATAACCTGAATTCTCCATTCTAGGGTTCCTAATATGACTTCATTTCTCCACTAAGTGAAGTGCATACTCAAGTAATTTTTTTTAAAAAAAGGAAAGTCCTTGCAAATCTGAGGACTTTTCTTCTTTAAAGACAGAGATTATTTGGGAAAAAATTCATAGGTCACAAACTTTTCATGCTCCCATGAATTCTTCCATAGGTTTCAGAAAAATTCGAGATTAATCTGATGTCTTTCTCCTTTGATGACCCCTCTTTTTTATTTTCCTTCTACTTAAACGATTTTTTTTCTTTATATTTGAAATACAGGTATTTTGCCAAAGTTTGTGGAAGTGTAGGTTAGTCCATTCTCATAAAAAGGGTGGGCTCTTTCAGCTCGCACAATTGTTTTTTTCACTTCAGGTAGTTTCCTTCAATTATCTTAATCACAGATTAATTGTGGGTGGCTGCCTCATGCCAGTGGCTTCTTAAAAACAGAGACTATGTCTCAGCCATGTTTGTATCCTCAGTCCTTGATATAGTAGACACACAGTGATAGATTATTACAGTAATGAAGATTAGAGTTCTCTGGAAAAATCTCTAGTAATAAAGAACATATCCATCTGTTGACAGAATGATGCTTTATGCATTGGACTTTCACATGATTTCTTAGATCTACATGGAACACAATTCCTGTGTTTTTCTTTAACCAATGAGACTTTGGCCATGAGGTCTGCTTTGGGTGATGAATCATTATAATGTTAATATGACGCCAGCAGAAACTGGAAGAGCCCTTGCACGTTGGGTCATGCTCTCTTTAGACCCCTAGGAGGCCCTGGGGCTGCCATGTGAAGGAGGGAAGCTAGCCCACTAGAAGATGTGATGCCGTGGAGAACAACAATAAACTGCTTCAACCCATGCAACATCTGGACCAATTCATCTACCAACTGCCAGACATCTGAGGGCGACCATCTTCGAATATCCAGCTCCAGGACTTTAGCCAGGCCAGAAGTACTTCCCATTGACCTATACTCATGCTTGTTGATTGTGACCACTGAGTTTTGGGGTGACTTGTCATGCAGAAGAAGTTAGCAAGAAGATAAGTGAAGCCATTGAATTGTTCTGATTAGCAGGATGACATTAACTGACTTACATTTTTCAAAGAAAACTCTGTTCTGTGGGTAGTGCAGTTTTGGGAGGTGGAGCTGAGAGTGGAAACAGAGCAGTTGGGCAGCCTTTGCAACAACCCAGTTAAGAGACTTAGCATATCTGTTCCAGGGTGATGGCGATCTCTCTAGGAGGAGAGAAGTGAAGTCGCTTAGGATATAGTTTGAGGAAGAATTGGTTTTGAGGGATGGTGTTTTTTTTTTTTTTTTCTATACAGAAAAGCAGTTAAAAACTGGGTTGAAAACCAGACTTACAGCAGACTTCTCAAGATGTACACGGGATTCTAGAAGACAACAGAGCAAGACCTTCCAATTTTAAGTGAAAATGATTTTGAACCAAGAGTACGGTACTTAACCAAACTATCAAATATGAGGACACATTCCGAACATTTCCAACATGCAGAGACTCAGGGGATTTACCATCCAGTCCTATCTTTTGAAGAACTAGTCTAGGAACTAAAAGGTTTTTGCTTTTGTTTTTTTAAAAAAACAAAAAAGTGGAAAATGTAAGCCATAAAAACGGTAGAATTAATCCAAAAGTCTGTTCCAGATATTGTCTGTTGTCACTCAGCTCCACACTGGTCTTCTGTATTGTCCTCTCTACTTCTAGTTCTGAGATCCTGAAAACCACCTTTTTGAGTCTCCACTGCCAGTTGGGCTCCATTTTACTTTATACTTTTTTTTTGTTTGTTTGTTTGTTTGGTCCGATGGTAAAATTTTGAATGAAGTCAGAGGGTAGGAGGGAGGTAGAAGACTTGACTGAGGAAACGGCTTCAGCACCAGTGTCCTTGGAAGGATGTCCAACAGCATGCAAGGAGTGTGTGTTCCTGGAGCCCTAAGGGATTGGACGATTACAAGCCTCTCCTTGGTGGCAGAAAATAGCATCTCAGGAGTTCCCGCAAGGATGGTGGAGGCTTACTGGAGTCACTGTCCCTGCATAATACCGTTTCCTTCTTTTGCTCCCCCAATCTTCCCAGCACTATAGAAATGAATTACCTCAAGGTCTAATTCATCTCTCTCTGTGTTAATTAATTAGAGTGGTTTCTGGTTTCTGGCCTGGGCACTCAATGATACAGAGTCCCATGAAATGAGCTCACAGTCTCTGAGACATTTCAAAAGGCTTTCAAAGCAACTGATCTATTTTCTGGAGGAAGTCAACAAACTCTAAGAATATCTTAGAATGGCTTCTAAGCATTAGAAAGGAAAGTCCGAGGAATATGATAAAGAAATAATGCACTTCTCTGAAAAAGAAAGGATGATAATTAACTCCGGGGGAAATAAAATCCTAATGGGCAAGTCATGGTCCAAGTAGGAAGCCAGTGAAAGTGGAACATGACTTTGAGACTCTGATGAAGTAGAAGAGATCACATTTGACCTGGACTCCAGGATTATCCTTCTTTATGTGGTGCAGTGATCATCTCCTTAGACTCACAAAGGCAATGTAAACCTACAACATACGCGTCTTTATGTGGGCAAGTGATAAGCAACGCAGGTTGCTCATGTCAGCTCAAAAAGTAATACATCAGTGAAAGAATACATATAATTATGGTTAAGGACCAAAATGCAAATGTAAGGATCTGAGGACAGGAATTGGGGTTTGGAAGGACAGAGATCTGGGCAGGGATATCTTCACCTTAGATGCAGAGAATCAAGAAAAGCTGCAGAACATCAATGAAATATGACATAAGGTATCCTAGCCCATCATTTAATGCTACAAAATACTACTAGAAGTGGTAATGGTAACAATGCTATAAAATTTTAATGTGCAAAAAGGGTAGTTGAAGTGAGCTCAATCCTGATCTTTCTTAATGAGCAACCAATGAATGATTTCTAAAATCAAGGAATCAAGGAATACAGTTATACGTCTAGTATTTAGAGGTATACATTTAGACAATCTTCTCATTAACAGAACTGGGGCTTGGCAAGGGTGGAATGGTATCCTATTGTCTTTTATTAATAACCCTTCAATACTATTCTAATGTCCAAGTATTAGTTTGAAAAAAGGCTTTTTTTTTTTTTTAAGAACACTGCATTAAGGAAGGAGGGTAGCCTGATGATGACATTCCCATTTATATGTATTATAACTAAGCTTGTCTTCATCTATGGATGAAGGACTTAGATTAGGTCATTTGTAGTGCTTCCAGCCGTAAAATACTGAGCACCTTTGAAGAATGGAATGGACCCCTCCTCCGGGAATGAGACTGGAAAATTCCTCCCCATTCCTACATTTCTTTTTCCCCCCTATCTGAGGACCACACTTAGAGACAGCCATCCAGAATACTGAGTTTTAATCATGGCGGGGGTGGGTGGGGGTTGGGCAGCGGGCAAGAAGGGTATAGTTAATGCAACAGATATTTACGATAGGCCTCTGAGAGTACCAGGCTCCAGAACTGTCATTTGCTAGATTAGAAAAAAATCCAAATAAGCATCATAATGATTCATACCATATAATTAGAGATAGGCAAAGCCCAACTATGCACTTTAAAAAGAGCAAGTCTATACACTGACATAGCCGTATTAAAACAAAACACAATATCTCAGATAGAGTTTGGCTTCCTGAAGTTTAAAGTGACATAAGGAAGCATTTTTCCCCCTCAAATGCCTTTGTAGGAAGCACTGATAAGGTTTAATTGTATATTTTGTTAGAAAATGACGCATATATAAAATACTAAAAAGCCCTGATCGCTTTTTTTTCAAGTTCATTAGACATAAAGTTCCCCCCAAAATTAAAAGCTGCACTCTATTATTTTTTCCATGCCCTCATAGAGATTATTCTGGTAGAGGCCTGCCAAGTTATCTGGAGTCATTCAGCTTATTGGCAAAAAGGCAACTTTGTCCATTCATTGAACCCTGCAGGCCAAGAACCTATTCCCATTTCTTCCATCTGCCGCATCCACTTTGAATCTGCTGGGTAGTAACCGTCCCTTCCAAAATGCAAGCCACCCCCCTTCAATCTGTAGGTCGTCATCATGTCTTGTTTCATAATATTATGCTCTCGCCATCACGGGTGCTTAACTGATACAACATGGAACAGCAGCAAAATCTATAAAAGGATTTCCTATCAACTTAGGTGCAGTCAGCTTGGGCCAGAAGGCATCCGCTGACCAGATGGCCCAATGAATGCTTGCTTGCATTATCCCAGAAAACTCCAAACTCCAATCATCTTCATCATTTTTGGCTTAAAATATGGTAGGTGGTTGCACTGAATCAGATCCTTACAAGAATCTGTGCTTCTGCGAGGGGCTCTCACCATAGTGCTCTTTACTTTCCATGCTGAGAAATTCTTTCAGTCTATGCTGGGACAATTGCTTTTTCTTTAAGCATGTGTTCTCCTGTCTCTGTCTCTGTCTCTGTTTCTGTCTCTGTCTCTCTCTCTCTCTATGCACACACATACACACACACATACATACATACATATGTTTGTGAATCTATACATGTCATGTTGTTCTGCAAATTCAGGGCAGCATTTGTTTGGGCCAAGGGCGATGTACCTCGGGGTTATGCGTACCTCATGCAAGGCCTCCTTTTTAATACCTTCTTTTAGTTTCTAAGTGCTGAGAAGAAAATGAATTTCTTAATTTTTATTTATCTTATTTGAGAGAGACTGTGCGTGCAAATGGGGGAGCAGCAGAAAGAGAGGGAGAGAGAATCCCAAGCAGGCTCTGAGCTGCCAGCACAGAGCCCAACACAGGACTTGAATCCACAAACCGTGAGATCATGACCTGAGCCGAAACTAAGAGTCAGACGCTTAACTGACTGAGCCGCCCAGGAGTGGCTGAGAAAATGAGCGCCTAATGCATGGCTCTGTTGAAAGAGGACCTGATCCCTGGACTTGGCTTAGTTTTCATTTGCCCAGGCATGGCAAGATAAGCTAGTAGATGGTTGGTATTTCTCCGTCGACAAAGCTTCTTAGATCTGCTGTTTGGGGTTGGTGTATTTCTAATAAAAAGACTGCTACAGAAAATGTTGCTATTAACTTTGCAGGTGGACCCTGCAGGGGCAGCTCAGGGAGTAGGTACTTAACTCCACAGATTCTGTCAGGGAGGCATCTCTGCTCGAGACCCCTGTGGAGGAAGGAGACTGTGTGGTCCATCCTGACCTCCCACGTTCAACATTCGTCGCCATCTGCTTTCCCTTACACGGCATCTCTGCTACAGCTTTGGGTCCTTCCCCAGCTGCCACCAGCATGATCAGATCCGTGCCGTTTGGTGGTCACGCAGTCACCTGAAGTCTCTCTGCATCCTCGGTGGGTGACCAGCATAGATAAAGCATCTGAGAATGACAAGCCTGCAGACATCTTCAGCCAGAGGTGAGACTCCTTGAGCTTAAGGCAAGCATCCAGGTGACATGACCTGCCGTTCCCAAATAATACAAATTAGCCATCACTTTCCTTGCCTACTGATTTTGCAATGCGAATGCAAACCCAACTTTGGCATGGAGGGATGGCTAGGGTATGAATTAGGGAGGCCTGGTCCAATCAGATGCTCAGCCAGCAGAGGACTCAGGCACAATTTCTGGGCGCTGTGAGGCATGATGTAGCAGGAAAGGCCAAAGCCAAGTGCTCTTTCTGTGCAGAGTTTCCCTCCCTTTCCTCCTGGCCTCACAGGATGTTAGCCCTAGAAGGGGCTTTAGATCTCATTTAGGTCAGGGTTATG
Organism: Herpailurus yagouaroundi; assembly: GCF_014898765.1. NCBI lineage: Eukaryota > Metazoa > Chordata > Mammalia > Carnivora > Felidae > Herpailurus > Herpailurus yagouaroundi. The sequence continues at coordinate 13,808,861 of NW_024412430.1, read as the reverse complement.
CTTTGAAAGAAGGGAGGCAGGTGAAGAGAGGAGACAGAAGTCACACCCTTCTGGAGCCACTGAGCCAACACTCAGTCTCAGGCATTGTAACTTCTAAGCCACGGTTCTGTCTTTACACCACCTTGCCTCTTTCATTATTCTTCTCCATCCCTCAGCGTAAGGAGCAATAAATGGCCCATTTCCAAATGCTGACAAGCCCTTCTCTGTTTTTCACAATTAACGGTGGAATGGGTGGCTTCGGTGAAAGAATCTCTATTTTAAAAATTAGCTGAATTTTTTGGTACTTGCACAGAAAGCTTCTCATTTGGCCACTTCAAATTGAAATGCAAAAACGGCATCTGTCTCCAGGGGGTTCTTGACAGAGATCCTTCTTCTCTGTGGGTATTTGACAAAAACAAGTTGGTGGTTTAACTGATGGTGACAGGAGGAAATAGATGTTCATTTAGGCTCTAGGCTCATCAGTGTTTGCCAATGTGCCATTCTGACATGAGGGGATGCCTTTAGTGAAGATGGGAATGTGAGCATCCTGTGAGACTTGAACAGGAAGTCTAAGAGCTCCAGGATCCAGCTCCATGAACTTGGTCCCCCCTAGTCCCTATCAGTTGAATATAGACTTAAGACATCTGGCAAGGGTTGGGCCTAGCCCCATGAGGACATCTTACATGGAGACACCACCATGTTGAGTGTTTCACTGTCTTCAGGCTGATAAGTGTACAAAACTGAAAGGGGGTCCATTTTTCAGGGGGAGACTCACCCTAATCAAGCTAGCAGATATTGATATTTACAACCAGGAAATTACAATCTTTGTTAACTGATATTTGGAAGTTTTCCTCAGTTGTAGACTATAATGTTTATGTTAGCACATTTCCCCCTTGTTTGAAGGTATCCATGGGCAGCCATATAATCAAGGGGGATCAAATCAGGAAAAGGGTGGGTAGGCGGTTTTTAACATAAATGGCATAGGGTAAATTAGCTTCATGTCTTCATCTCTATATAGGAATATACCAGCAAAATCCTAATATTGAAGTCTCACTGGGTAAGACTGTTCTTCCACAGTCAAATCCTGTTAGGCAATTCAACATTTGCTGTTACTCTTTTGGTCTATGCTTTTATTTTAGATCATCTCCCCTCTTAGTTAAAAAAATTTTTTAAATGTTTTTTTAAAATTTATTTTTGAGAAAGAGAGAGAGAAAGAGAGAGAGAGAGAGAGAGAGAGAGAGAGTGTGTGTGTGTGTGTGTGTGTGTGTGTGTGTGTGTGTGTGATGGGGGAGGAGGGAAGAGAGAAGGAGACACAGAATCCAAAGTAGCCTCAGGCTCTGAGCTGTCAGCATAGAGCCCGATGCGGGCTCAAACTCACAAGCTGTGAGATCATGACCAGAGGTGAAGTCGGACATTTAACTGACTGAGCCACCCAGGCGCCCCATCTCCCCTCTTGACTGACATAATTTCTCAGGATTTGTCAGTATCTTTATTCTCCTAATAGTTTAATTGGAACCATCCCTTTTTTAAGATGTCTTTGCCTATAGTGGTTCCAATCCGTAGTGTAGACTTTGTACTCTATCTCCGATACAATGTCATTACTTCTAAATTCTTAAGGTATAACACTGCCAACTCTACTCCCAATGTGAGTACCAACAACAGTGTCCACATGTAGAAATGTGTTCTTTGTGATATGGTGAATGGTTGCAGTTTAGCAAACCATTGTTTCATTAGAAACAATATCCCAAAGCAGTCATCCAAACCTTAATGTCTGCATTATCAGAGCTATTAATGATTTCCATCACTTTTGTTGTGGCAATTTAGTAGCATAAAGTTTTCTCCAGCACTTTGGGGACCAAGTTAAGAGACAACAGAATGCAGCTTTGTTGAGACCACTCAATGGGAACTTAATTAGAAAAATGTACGGCTATGGTCTATACAGAGAGAGAGAGAGAGAGAGAGAGAGGGGGATGCTTTTTCTCCCCCTTCTGCTAACAAAGCCAAGCACTCCAGATGTATCCCTTTAGTGATTAGATCATTTTTTTTTTTTTTTACCAAGTGCCATTTCTTGGTAATCTTTTTCAGTGGATGATTTTCCATGAATACACTCTCCAGAATTGTGTGAGTTTACTTGTGAGGTGAAGGGTAGTTGTAATAGAAAAGAGAAAGGACAGAACAGGGAGTTGGAGCTCATACACAGCATCTAACCGTTACCGAAAGTTAGAATTTTCTCCAAACACCTGAGAAGCACTTAATTGAAACAGCTGTTTCACAGAGTTCCCATCCAGGAATGTCATTGTTGCTTCATGACCAGAGAGAGTAATGAAAGTAATACATAACTTTGGTTGTGGGAGATGCTTTTGGCTAAGTGGGAGACAAACTGAGATAAAACTAAGCCTAGTGAATGGAAAGTTGGGAATAGGACAATCAAAGTTATAGAGCTGGGAATTGAGAGAAGTCTGTTTTGGCCACTCCCAGCCTCCACTGGGATCTTTAAAATGTGGGCACAGATTAGTCCTTTAGCCAGAGCTTGTCCCCACGAGATACAGACTCACGAGCAAATCACTTTCCTTCCTTGAGCCTCCGTTTACCCACCAATGAGTAAGTGAGATGTCTGACTTTATATCTAGTGATCTGAATATTCAGTTCCAAAATGTCATTCTCTGACCCTTGTACGCCCAGACACTTCGGCAGGGCACCCAGGCCACCTCTGTACTCATTGGTAATGATTTTGGCTGCAAGTAACAGAAACTCTAAGAGTGACTTAAATACATACGAGTTTATTCTCGTGCATAATTTGGATTCTAGGGGTAGGCAGCTGCTGGCTTTTGTTCAGCAGCTCAGGTCAGGACTGCTGTCTCGGCAGTTTTCTTATCTTTTTTTGCCTTTGGTGGTGAGTTGGTCACCACAGCTATGGCAGCAAATCCTCTTTCAAGACTGCAATAAAAAGCAGGGGGTTGGGGGAGGGAGGGAGAGTGCGTAGGTGGGAGCAGTCACATCTGTCCCTTTTTCAGAAGAACAAAAGCTTTCTCTCAACCTCCCCAGCAGATTCAGGCTTAGGTCTGATTGGCCAGAACTGTGTCACATACCAATCCCAGGCTCAAAAGATGCTGGGGAAGTGAATGAAGTAGAACTGAGCCATAATATGATTAGTGAGGTCCAAAATGTAATTGTATAAGTGCAGAGCCACATTGCTTTGAGGTTGACAAAATAATAATTTTTAGTCTAACTGTCCTGTAATGCAACAACAGGGAAACATTTATCACACTTAACTGACCATCCACTGACCTGAGAAAAATCTCGGTCACTTCCTAGCCACATCCCTTCTCCTGAAGAAGAAAAGAACTTTGATCCACAGATGGAAACCAGGCAGAACATGGGAGCTGTTTCCCAGTTGTGCTTATGTGTTACTGTGGGCTGCATCTCGGTACCGCAGGATTTTTGCTCTATAGAGTTTAGCTTTACTGTGGGGGCAAGCTAAGGAAAAAGGGAAGGGATATTCAGATTATTAAGATTGAGATTATTAAGATATCATTAAGGTTATCTTGTTCACAGTGTCTGCCATAATGTCCCATTAAGTTTCCATGTGTGTGTATATACTTATTTATTTTTATTTCTTTTTAAAGAGAAGTATTTTTTAAAAATTTTTTATGTTTATTTATTTTTGAGAGAGAGAGAGGGAGAGAGAGACAGAGTGAGGGACAGGGCAGAGAGAGAGAGAGAGAGAGAGAGAGAGAGAGAGAGAGAAATAGAGAGACAGACAGACAGACAGAATCCAAAGCAGGTTCCAGGCTCTAAGCTGTCAGCACAGAGCCCAACAGGGGGCTTGTACTCATGCAAGGTCATGCCCTGAGCTGAAGTTGGACGCTTAACCGACTGAGGCACCCAGGCGCCCCTGTGTGTATTTACATATGTATGTATGTATTTATACGTACATATGCGGTTTGTATATAATAAAGATAATAAATAATAAAAAGGAAAACTACTACTACTAAAGGAAGACAGTTGTACGTAATGATAAATGCAAACTTCGGCACAGGTTAATTCAAAGGGAAGGCACAAGCAGTGGTGTGGTGGTAAAAAGCAGTTACTGATGGTGTTAGCTGGCTAAGGTTACCTTAGCACAAGACCACAGACTAGGGGGCTGGAACCACAGAAGGTTATTATGTCACATAGACCTGGAGGCTGGGAGTCCAAGATGCAGGGTGGTTCCTGCCTGGCCTGTGAGGGAGGCTCTCTTGCTGGTGCGTAGATGGCCATCTTCTCCCTGTCCCTTCACATACTCTTCCCTCTACATGTGTCTGTCTCTGGGTCCAGATTTCCCCTTTTTAAAAGTTTATGTATTTATTTTGAGAGAGCAAGTGAGCACGAGTGGAGGACGGGCAGAGAGACAGGGAGAGAGAGAATTCCAAGCAGGCTCCATGCCCAGTGCCAAGTCCAAAGTAAGGCTGCAACTTGTGAAACTTGGATCGTGACCTGAGCTGAAATCAAGAGTTGAACGCTCAACTGACTGAGCCACCCAGGCCCCCTAGATTTCACCCCCACTTAAAAATTTTTTTTTAAATATTTAATATTTTATATTGATATTTAATACTAATATCACTCTCTTTTGAGAGAGTGAGAGTGTGTGTGTGTGTGTGAACGGGGGAGGGGCAGAGAGAGGGAGACACAGAATCCAAAGCAGGTTCCAGACTCTGAGCTGTCAGCACAGAGCCTGACACGGGGCTCGAACTCACGGACCGCGAGATCATGACCTGAGCTGAAGTTGGATGCTTAACGGACTGAGCCACCCAGCCACCCCTAGATTTCCCCTTTTTATAAGGACACCAGTCATACAGGATTAGTGTCCCCCCTAATGATCTCCTCTTCACTAATTATGTCTGGAACGGCCCTCTTTCCAAATAAGGTCATGTTCTGATGTAGCTAGATAGGACTTCAACAAGTGAAAACAGGAGGACACAATTGAGCCAGTGACACTGACATTAAGTTATACTCCTGTTTGAAGTGAAGGATTATGAGCTTTCACTATATATTTAAAATAATTAAAAGAGCATGCTTGGAGTAACAGTTGTTACGAACCAAGGATCATGATTAATTTAACTCTGTGGACCCGAGTTCCGGAAAGAAAAGCAACTCAAACAGACCACAGAGCCGTTCTTCACGACACGCTCTGGGCATCGGGCATGACTGGATCCAGAGCATCAGACTCTCTTAAGAGTTAGTCTCCCGCCACCTCTGATCTGTTTTCCACCATTCTTCTCAGGCACGTGTGTTTGCCCCCCATCATTGCTTCTCCACAAGAGACCCTCTCCCTCCCCAGGGTTACCTTCACTTAGAGGACTACTCAGGGTCCCCTAATGATATTCCCTCATGAAATATGTGTGCCTTGGCCATCTCTCCATTGCTAGCTCTGTCACAGTACTTGACCTGAAAGAGGGATGTGACAAATTCTGGTTGAATGATCGGTTGAATCTTCGAAACAATGAAAGCTTCTGTTTCTTCACCCAGGAAAAGATGAAGTCTCACTCTTGTTTCATACCCTTCTTCAAGATTTGGTCAAATGAAGTTAGAGGATATAAGACAAGAGGGGCTGGAGCATTTTGACCTGTTAGACAAGGATGCTCAGAGACACCACCATCAGGCAGACTATCAGGATTGCTCTGCTTAAAGAATAGAGAAGCTGTTCAATACGCTTTGGTAAAATCACACAAGAGAATATCTTGCGGGCATTTGAAACAATGCTGCAGAAGTGTATTTTGTAACTTGGAAAGATGTTCAATGATGTTTTGATTAGAACAGAGCCTGCCACATTACGTAGGTCCTTAATATTTGTTGAATAAATGGATGAAGATTCAGAAAAGTATATCCTATTTTAAAAATACAATATTAATATATCCAGATGTGTATATGAGATGGAAAATCCATATTTGGGATAATATGTCTCAAATACTCTGTGTTTCAGGAATCTGCTGGGGTGGCGGTGGTATACGGGTAGAAGCTGAGGCCCCGAATGTTACGCCTGACTAGACTAAACATTTATGATCAGTTCAACTGGGTGCTTTTTTGTTTGGCTGAAAAATAAAATAATGGCTATATGACGCAAGCTTTGAAGCAGAGCTGAAGTGTTCAATGAAATAGAGCTGTCCTGATAGGACAAAGAAAGAATAGGTCATATATGTTTAGGTTATTATTGTTTAATGTTTATTTATTTTTTGAGAGAGCGTAAGCTGGGGAGGGGAAGAGAGGGGGGACCAGAGGATCTGAATGGGTGCTGTGCTGACAGCGTGAGCCCAATGTGGGGCTCAAACTCATAAACCACAAGATCATGACCTGAGCTGAACTCGGATGCTCAACTGACTGAGCCACCCAGGTGCCCCATGTTTAAGTTATTTTTAATGCCTCCTGCTGTGAGGACTTTTATATAAGAAAAATGCCTGGACCAGGAGTTAAGCCCTCACATTAGAGACTATCCATACTTGTTAATTAATAGAGTGGCTTTAGCTAAGATTCATCTTTTCTCTGGACCTCAGTTACCTCGTTTGTAGAATGGGAGCACATAATTTTAAAGATCCTCAAATATACTGTTTGAAGTACGTGTTAATTTTTGTGGAAAAGACCAAGGGAAGGATTGGTGAGCATAAATACACTGGATGTAATTTTGTAAAGTTGGTATTATATTCCATTTCACATTTTTAGAGTGTCCAGGGGAGGGGTCATAGTGAATATTTGTGTTCAAAAATATTTTTTTTGCAAAGATAACAAACTGTCATTTGGAGTCTCCAATTCAAGGGATTCTCCATTTTAGAAGAAGACTGTGTAGTTGCTTGTATACTTTCTGAGCAAGAAGAAACGTCTTTTATTTCGATATTCATTCTTAAGTGAAAAGAATGTCAGCATTTTTAGGATTGCCATAGCTTCCTGACATGTAATAGAGAAGGGAAGATTATAAAGAAAGCTACTTAGCACTTATCTTACTGTCTCTTCCAAAGTAATGCTTCTCACATTAAAAGGAGGTGAGTCTCAGAAAATATAAGTAAATTCTACTTTTCAAAACGCACATACTCCATTTAATAATTTCTGCATTTTCTGGAAGAGCCTGTTCCCAAATCCTACAAGGAACTTACACTCATGTTTTTACGTTGACATCTCTGTTGTGACCAATAACTTTCTCACTCTAGCTGACTTCCCAACTATCTCTTGATCTGATTGTTTAGGCTTCTGCGAATTCCAGAAAGCCAAATGGATCCATACAAGGAAAGAATGGAGATGATTAGATATTAAACGAATTCAATATCGACCCTTAAGGCAATTTAAAAGAGTTTCACAAACGTTTCTTCCGATGATACCATCCTTGAATAGGGATGTCACCTGTTTTGTTCGCTGTTAACAGGGAACCCAACCAATGGCGATAAATGAATGACTGGATGAACCAATGAATGGCAACTTTGATGCAGACAATGCCCATTTGGTTTTAGGGTGTGATACATATACATAAAATATATAACAAATATACTGTTTATGTATTACATATTATATATTTATTATATATTTCTACATACACATATTTCATATATTTATATGTTATATTAGTTACGTATTGTTTACAGATAATTGTGTTGTGTAATTTATAGAAAACGCTTGCACCTATTTATGGAAGCTATCCTGGTATGTTTGTTAAAAACTCACTTCTATTCCCTCACCTGTGACCATATGCCACATCTGTTCGGTACCCTTTTGGATGCTCTCTCTTGGCCCCATCTGTTTCAGGTTCCAGAGGTCCCTGAGGTGATCAGTTCTGTAGGTTCCAACCAGCTGCACACAGGTGTCACGCGAGAGCCTCTTGGCTCCAGCCCCGGGGCTTCTTGATCGACGTCCAGGTGTGGACCTCTGCAGTTCTGTGCCTGCACCCAGGCACACACAGCTGGAACTATGGAGGGGTTAGGCCCCACAGGGTCAGTTGTGATCAGTGAGAGATGGCACGTGGTGGATACGTTTATCCTGCTCTCCGCTACAAGATGGATAGAGCTGGGATGGAGTTTATTCAGCCTCAGAGGGGATGGTCCAGTGAGAGTGGGCAATGGGTCACACTTAGGGGAGGCTGGCTCAGCAGTGGCTCGTATTGGCCTTCCTGCTTCTCTGCCCCCTCCACCCCTCACTCTGGCTTCCCGGGATCACCCTTCCTCCTAAATTAGCTGCACAAGCCTTTGCCTCAGGCTCTGCTTTCCAGAATGCCCAGCCTAAGGTTATTCCTGCGATTGGATGTGGGAAGCAGATCCTGTATCCAGTTTTTCTTTTCCACTCCCATATATGCAGAACTCAACCCTCCGATGAATTCTTTCTTTAAAAGAATCAGGTGTTCTAGACATAACAAGCTAACCTGTGTCAGGGTGGTATTTGGAGATGTTACTTTGTGTTCTCCTTCCCCCCCTCTCCACTCAACCCTGCCTACAGAATCCTCTACCAAGAGAGGAAGATACTTGCAGGAACTTTCCTTTTCTGTCCTTTATTTTCAAAAGTCAAAACGTTTTGGAGAGGTGCTAAGCACTCTCAGGGCAGTTGGAGGAGAGAGGCATTCTTTGAGGGTAACTGGAAGGAGAGAGAGCAAATTTTGCTGAGGTTCTAAAAAGAGAGGTCAGAGGTCAGACTGAGTCAGAAGCAACAGAAGTAGTTGAGAGGAACCCAGGATTCATGCTCCTTGTGGCCAACCTCAGAGTAGGCTACAGGCCTCTAAGGAGGGACAGTCACATGACGTGCATTGGAAGGCTGGTCCCTCTCACACTTTGCCAGCCATTGGCCAAGACTCTGATGCCTCATGTATGGATGGCAGCTGAGACCAAAGGCTTCAAGGGAATTCGAACTGGGACAACAGGACTCCTGGTGGTACCTAGCAGGGACCCATACCAGGAGGAATTTTCTTGCCATCTCGGCCTTATGGAAAACCTTAATACCGTAGGGCAACCCTTGCTCATTCCAATAATGACTGCACTAAATTTCTTGCCACACTCTGTGGATTTAAGAAAGTAAAGAAACGGGCATCAATCATACATCTTGTTCCTGTGGACTGGAATTCATACCTGCAACAAGCTTTTTTTCCATAGCTGATTCATTTTTCCATGGACTAGCTGCCCCAGATCTACACAAAGGCCTCTTGGTCAAACTTTCCTCCTAGCTTTATCTGAAAAGGCGGGGCGGGGAGGCAGATTTGCAGAAGTGCTAACCAGCTCATCACCACAGCCTCAAAAAAAAAAAAACAAAAAAACAAAAAAACAAAACTACTTGAGCTACTGAACTGTTTGCATTCTGATTGCAAGGATTAAAGGTCAGCTTCAGAAAGTAAAGGTACGGAAAGGATTAGCCAAAGCCAGTGACAGCCCAGCGAGGCAATGAACATTGCCGGAGTTAATGTTGTGTTACCGCCACTGACTGCTGCAGGTGAGTCTTCGGGGGCTATCCAGTTGAAGGTCACTCTGGGCAGAAGAACTGGCATTTGGTTGATTTTGTTTGCAATGAATTATTTCTCAGCAAAAGGCTTTATGCCACCACTTGGTATTATTTTGATGAACAAAAGCCTGGGCTGATGAAGGGCAGTGTGTATGGTGTCGTGTGGGCACGTGTACATGCATTCTAGCTCGTCATAAACAAAAGGCGGTTATTTCTCAAGGGACATAGGGTACCCTAAGTGTGCTGCTGAAATAGACTTATATTTCTAAAGATAGTGAGTCCCATGAAGAAACAATGGGGCTAGATTTGCCGGCTTTTCTGGCTCTGGTTGTTTATCAGGAACGTAAGACATTACATTGCTGTAGCATGTGTTAAAATTCTAAATGATTAAGCCAATTGCCAAATCAACTTGGATACCTGCCCCTTCATTTTGGCAAGGGTGACCCTGTTTTTGACAAAAATCTTACTACTCTTGGAACCTACGCTAGTGTGGAAAGTCACTGTTGACCATTGACTCTGAAGAGAAGAAATCCAAAGACACTAACTTTTAACATGCACCCACATTGTGCCCAGGCTCCGTGCCAGGACTCCTGCATATGTTACTTTACCTAATCTTCATTAAAACCCAGGGGCGCCTGGGTGGCTCAGTCTGGTGAGCGTCTGACTTCGGCTCAGGTCATGATCTCACGGCCCGTGAGTTCGAGCCCCGTGTCAGGCTCTGTGCTGACAGCTCGGAGCCTGGAGCATGCTTCAGATTCTGTGTCTCCCCCTCTCTCTGCCCCTCCCCTGCTCATGCTCTGTCTCTATCTCAGAAATAAATAAACATTAAAACCCAGAAAGAGGGAGCGTATGCAATCCTCCTTGGGTAGATACAAAGCTACAAGCTAATAGGTCAAGACTGCATCAGTCGTAACCAAACACGTACAAAACCACAGCAGCATACAACAATAAGCATCTCTCTTAATCTGTCTGTGAGGGAGCTAGAGTGGTTTTGTTCCATGAAGCTCATTCTGAATCCCAGGCTGGAGGTGACGCTGCTACCCAAACCATTTCTTCTCACGCTAACGGCAGAAGTGTAAGTGTGCAAGCCCAGTCACACAGGTACATTTCAAGGCTCTGCTTACATCACAACTACTAAAACTCATTGGAAAAAGCGAGTCACATGGCCAAGCCCAAGGGAGTGAAGAAATACGTGCCTCTCATCACAGGGCCGCGAGGAAAGGTAAGTGAAAAATTAGAACTAATAGCTCAATCATCATAGTGAATGACAGAGACCATATTCCAACAGAGTGCATCTCATTCTCAAGCCCAAGCTCTTTTGGTCATGCTGGGTACGATGAGGGACGCATCGATGAGGGATGCATTTCTGTCTAACCAATTGCTAGTGGTACAGACTGGGGGTGAAGGAGGAGGCTGTGGACAGCATTGAGAGGCCATGTGTGCAATGCCTCCGAGCTGTCTTTGGAACTGCCCTGTCCTCGCCACACTCATTCTTTTGGTGATCTCATCCAGTCCCAAGGCTTTAAATAGCATCTGCGTGCTGATGGCTGTCATCATTTTTATCTTGAGTCTGGATTTGTCCTTTGCACTTCGCATATATCCATTATCTCCACTTGGGTGTCCAACAGGTCTTTCTACCTAGCATGGCCAAACCTGAACTCCCCATCATCTTACCCCTGAGGTCCTCCCCCTCGCTGAGGTTCTTTTCTTCGTTTCCATAAATGGAAGCCATATCCTTTCAATTGCTGGGACGGAACTCCTTGTTTCCTCTCTTACTCTCGGAACCAGTGTCCCATCTACCAGCAAGTCCTGTTAGCTCTACCTGAAAAATATTTCTAGCTTCTCAGCATTTCTATTGCTACTGCCATGGTCCAGGTCCCTATCATTTGGTGCCTGGCATGTATTAATAGCCTCTTAGCTGGGCTTCCTGCACCTGTCCTTTCCTGGTATGCCCATTTCCAACAGCAATCAGGAAATCCTTTAAAAAGTGAATCCAATCTTGTTACTCTACTACATGAATTTTCCATGGCCTCAGAGCTCACTGAGAGTGTAGAACAAAGTCATTATAATGTCCTATAATCTGCCCTTCCCTCCTGCTTCTCTCTCACCTCATTTCCTACTAGACTCTCCCTCTCTCGCTCCTTTCTAAGCATGTTGGCTTCCTGGTTATTTTCTAACATCTAGAAGTGGTTTGCTCCCACCCCAGGGCTTTTGCACATGTTATTCTCTGTTCCCAGGAAAGCTCTTCCCCAAATATCTAAGTGGCTTTGCTCAAATATCACCTTCTTAGTGAAGCCTGCCTTGACTACTTTATTTACCATTATAACCACAAACCACACCCCCCCCCCAAATCTTAGCATTCCCTATTTTTCATCTCTGCTTTATTTTTTTCCAGAGGGTTTATCACACTCTGCTCCATTTTTAATTTTGATAACTGTTTGACTCTCTTCAGGAATGAAAACTCAAAGAACATAGGACCTGTTGGCCTGTTTTGTGCACGGCTGAATTCCCCATACTTAGAATAATACCCAACACATAGTAGGTGCTCTACAAATACTCACTGGCTGGACAAGGGGTTGTGAGGGTAGGAGTACTGCTGCTAATTCCACCAGTAGGTGGGCTGTGGAGGCTGTAATTAGATGTATTTCAAGGCAGAGGGACACTTCCAGAGTTTAGCGAATTGAGGCACACATGCCTTGCGCTGTCGGTCAAAGGGAAATGCAGCAGGCACCAGAGTATTGTTCACATTCTCTTTCAAGACCAAGGCTATCATTCCTCTAGCTGCTGTGAGAGTTTGAGGCTGAGGACTCGCAGCTGGATTCTTTTCCAGAATAGCTTCTGTCTAAAGGGAGATGAACCACCCAAGTTGATACCTCCTCCTTGGAAGCAGTTAGCATTTGCTGCCTAGTTGATCCAGGATCACAAAGACCTGGCCCTTGTGCCTCTCTAAGGGACAATTCTGAAGGCTGTCTCAGCTTCAGTGCTTATGGGAACCACATCACAGTGGAACTTCTCCCTACTGCAATTGTTCCCTAGTAGAACTCCTGCCCGAGAACCTCCATCTCAGAGTATGTTCCCAGGTAGCCCAAATGAAGACAGGCAGTGATTCTCTTATGTTCTTAATTATTCATTCAAGCCATGTTCATTACATATTTATCAGATAGGCTTTGAGGAATACAGTGGTGAATGTGATAGACCTAGCCCATGCCGGCACAGGGCTTACTGTCTGGGAGATGAATTACGTGGGGAGAGGCAATCACAGAGCAAGGTGATAAGGACACGGATGGGGTAGGCTCAAAGGTTACCCATTCCTGCAAATGGTTAAGTAGGGTTGAAGCAGGGAATATGCAGGCACTGATGAGCAGTGTGATATGTGGCTAGAGACAAAGGAGGGAGTCTACTCATAGATGAACTTGCACATCATATCAAGGGATTTGGCCATAATCAGAGGACAAGAGGGAATCTCAAAGGTGATGAGATATTTTCAGTGAGACATATCAGCCTGTTTCTTTAGAAATTATCTTGGTGATCATCACTGTACAGATTATTAGGTCAGTGAGATCTACTGATAACATAAAATTCTTGAGGGTTTCTGGTGATTCTCACAAGGCTATTGTTCTGATTGTTATTTCTTTTACAATCACTCTGTTTTCGCTTTCAGTGCATCCTTTTCCTTCAGGTCTGGACGTATGTCCATTTTGACCTAATTTCATTTTCCTTTAAGGAAATATGTTTGTAGCGTATGAAAAGACACACGAGGATTGTAGGTGCATCTTTTGGTTGGGAGAAGAGTTTACAGTGAGCACACTGTGGGAGTGGTTTCTAGCTGATTCTCCAGAATCAGAGTCTTATAGTCCACACTTTGTGGACCAATCACTTAATCCATTTTACTGTAGTAGTTTGGGGGTGTGTCCTATCATCTTGATTTAATTCTAGGCTCCTTGAGAGCAGGACTTGTGTCTTATATGTCTCTCACTTCCCTATGCACTGTGTAGAATCAACACTTTACTAGGTGCTTAGCTGAAAGAATGAGTGTATCTATTTGGTGGCAATGGCAGGGACACACTTGGAAAGCAGATGGTACGGGAAGTAAAGCCATGTGCTAAACAATAGCCGGTGGTGTTCCCAGGGCCGGTTTGCTCTCTGTTCATAATTCACCCAGAAAGTCTGTAATGGGGACAAAACAGAAAATGGTGCATATTATTTATAGCTTTCCTCCTTCTGCCTTCTGCCATGGTGGGGATTTTTTTAGATTTGGGGGAGAGAGAGAGCAGAAATATTTAGGAGGGGTAAGCAGCACAGCAATGAATGGAACTTTGGGAAGAAAGGCAGGTAAAGAGAATCATTAGGATCTTTCTGTATTGTAAAATGGAATATGCTTCTCTGAGAATATGTGCCTCTGAGAGATTTCAGTAAATATTTAAATTACTCTGCAATGCTTACTTGAATGTCCATCTTTATTTTTATTTTTGTAGGATACTGTGCTGAGATGAGAATCGAGAAGGATCAGTTTGAGTTATATGTCGCACCGGGAAACAAAGTGTTCTGGGAGTCCCGCTGGAAAGGCCTCTTTCATATGAAGAATGAGACCCAGTCCTTATTTCTTGGGCTTATCCTCCACATCCACAAACTTTCTGGATCTTGTGGATAAAAGTGACGACAGTGGATGGCACCAAAGATCATCTCTCAAATCCTTTGGGAGCTCTGTACGGTCCGATTACCGTAACTTTCAGTGAATCGGAACTAGATCCTTCCAGAACATTTTCCTCTTCCCAGTAGAAAGGGGGATCCCTTTACTCCTACCTACTTCTCCCACCCTTTTGTGTATTTGGGTCTATGCTACATTCAAGGAGATATCACCGTCAGAATATAAGGAGCTCCGCCCAATATGTTAGAGCATGCAGTCACTCTGGCTGCTTATTTGCCCCAGACCTTTTATTCTAATTCTTACAATAAAGTTTATGGTTTGTCCTGGGGTTCGTCCTATGCTCTGTTCTGAACTCAGGGACTCTATCTTGCTCTTCAGGTCTGAGATCCCATCTCAGTAATCCATCAGGGGACCTCCCTTGTTTTTACCTGGCTCTCATACAATTCTGGGGTTTTGCCTTAACCCTAGACTAGTGAGTGCCTTTATCATAAGGTGCCACTTGGACAATATCCCTAATGCATGTGTCTAGTTCCAAAGGGCTTTTCCTGGATTATCCATCACTGAAGTATAGCATACAAGGACTTTGGAGAAAAGGAGTCTTGCATTCAAATCCAACATCTACCATTCACTAGATGTGACCCTGGACATGATTCTTTTAATTTTTTTTTTATATTTATTTAATTTTGAGAGACAGAAAGAGACAGAGCACAAGTGGAGGAGGGGCAGAGAGTGAATGAGACACAGAATCTGAAGCAGGCTCCAGGCTCTGACCTGTCAGCACAGAGCCTGACAGGGGGCTGGAACTCAAGAACCGTGAGATCATGAGCTGAGCCAAAGTCAGACGCTTAACTGACTGAGCCATCCAGGCTCCCCAACCCTGGACTTGACCTTGAACAGCAAATTCCTATATCAGAAAAGTGGGAATATCAATACCACCCTGAAGAGCTGTGACAATAAAATGAAATAATGTGTAAAGTCCTCATGGACTCAGTACTGATTATGCTGTGCTGATCACACTCTTGTGTCTGCCCTTTGAACACAGCTGGATACCCACTTTTATTAATAATCACCTGGAGTGTCTCTTCTAGGTCTTGGCCCTTCTCAGGCCATCCTGTCCCATTGTGATTCACCAGGTCATGCCAAGAACACTCTGAAATATGACGGCTGGAAATTTAAGTTCATGGCAAATCTGAGGATATGCGCTTAGGCACTGCACACCGTGTTATAGGGATCAAAGGGAAGAGACAGATCCGTTATCCCCTTGTTTGGTAGCCTTAGTCCCTTTGGTCTGTATTTGCTTTAGGTTCTGACCAGAGTGGTGCTGCCATACTACTTTCACAGCCTGTCAAATATTTACAAGACAGCAACTGAGCCAGGCACCAAGGGGGTTACCAGGGTTAATAAGAAAAAAACTAACACTTACTCAGCATCTGCTGGGCAGCGGTATTGTCTCATTTACACGCTTTATTTAATTGAATCATCAGAAAACCCAGTGAGACAGATATTATCCCCATTATACAGATGAGCAATCATGGGTTTCATCGGGAACAGGGACTTTAGTACACAAAAAGTTAGCTGAAACAGCTAATGGTATAAACATCTAAAGCACAACAGTAACTAAGTTTGGCCCTGCTAACTATTTGGATTGGCTCTTATTTCATCAACATTAGCAGAAGAAAATATTCGGGTGGGATCTCAGAGATAGTATTTTCTATAATTTCAAGCTAAGGATGTAGACACCAACGCCCCGAGAGGTTTACGTGATTGGTTCATTGACAGCAATAAAGCAGGATGATGGACACCCAGGTCTCCTGTTTTTGGATCAGGGATTTAACAAGAAAAAAAAAAAAAAAAAGAAGAAGAGAAAAAAGCCTGTAATATTAAAAGACCAAATTAAAGGAAAATCCTTTTCTAGCATTACATAGTCTTATTTTTCCAGTTCTGTCCCTGGATCTGCTTTTCTTTGCTTACATTTCTATTTTTATTCTTGACAAAGTGCTCTCCTGCCTATCACATTGTGCAAAGGGCAAAGCAGAATGAGGGAAATCCACATGGCCTGGGAAGGGTATAGGTTGCTGCTCTTGACTCTTTGAAAATGGTCCTGGGAGGTTTGGGGGTTTTCTTCCATTGCCGCTTTGTGTTAAACGCTAGCAAGCAAGCTTCTCTCACCCCTGAGTTTCTGTTTTCAAATCTCACAATTAGAATTAGTTTGCCTCTGGGGAGACATGGGAGCCCTGGTGCAACGCAGAGAGTGCAGAAGGGAACAGACGTGTGTGTACCGACTGGGACCTGCTGCATGCCAGCTCACTCAGCTGACCATGAGCATATCTGCGTGACCATGAGTGAGCCTTCACAGAACATCCACTGGGACAGGAGAGCTGGCCAGGTTCACCCTCAGCTTCCTGCCCTCTCCTTACCAAAAGAAGAATGGACCTTGACTAGCTGCCAGGAGTTCTTCCTCACCCGGAAGGCTTGCTTTCCCAGGTACTCACATCTTTTAAGACTTTCATTCTAGTTATGGAACAGGGGACTTTGCTCAAGGTGCATTAGGCTCTGGTCGTTAGCTGGCAGCATGAACTTCTTCATGGGGGAGTCTCAGAAAAGAAGTTCTGGGAACTGTTAGACCTGGAGGAGAGACTGCCTTCCTGGTTTTTGTATATTTGGAGAGTGTGTTCTTCCTCACAGTTTACCTCCTATTATGGAGGAATCGCATTCCCCTCAAAATTTGTATGCTGATGTCCTAACCCAAAGTACCTCAGAATATAAGTATTTGGTAATAAGGTCTCCAAAGAGGTGATTAAGTTAAAGTTAAGTTTCTAGAATAGGCTCTAAATCAATATGAAATTTGGACGCAGAAAGGGATACCAGACACATACATGTACAGAAGAAAGACTATGTGAGGACACAGAAAGATGGTGGCCATCTGCAAGCCAAGAGGAGAGGCCTCTGAAGAAACCAAACTTGCTGATACCTTGATCTTGGACTTCTAGCCTCCAGAATTGTGCAAAAATAAATTTCTGTTGTTTAAGTCACCTAGTCTGTGTTTTTTTTTTTGTTTGTTTGTTTCTTTTTGTGACAGCCCAACCAAAACAATACTTTCCTTGCTGAGGCCCAACATATTGGGTCTATCTTCATGTACTGTCTGAAAATTGGAATTTTCTGAAAAACCAACGGGAGAGAGAGTACTCGAATGGTCTAAACTTTTTGTGGTTTCTTTTGGTCCTTCTAGCACTCAAGATATTAGAGGAAAGAGCCAAGAGCAAGTATTACCTGAAAGGCCCCTCAGTGGTGGCAGAGAATGCCAAATTACCTCAGGGGATAATATAATGGACCCTGATATTTTAAAGTGTCAATACTACTTGTGGGTGTGTGAGAGAGAAGGGCACATGGTAGAGAAGAACAGAGGACCCGGATGCTGATTACAGAATAACAAAGTGAGAAGAGAGAAAAAGCAAAAACTTGGGTTGGCTGTGTGTAAGAAATACTAATTACAGTCATTTATGTGAGCTGCTTACCATTGATAGCTAATTATCATGCAGCACAATAGCAATTATGTGTATCATTAAATATGTATCAGATTAGTTTTATTTGATTAAAATAATAAACTCCAGAAACACAGAACATCAGGACTAGAAGGGGCCTTGGAGATGGAACATCTAGATGTCCCCCCTCATCGTACAGATGAGGACACCGAGGCTAGTCTGTGGCAGCTGTTTATGGCAAGGCTGGGACTACAACATATGTATGTGGCTTTCCAACTACGCTCACCATGAGAAACCTGCCTGAGGTTAGCACTGGAATTCCACAAAGACCACATCCTTCCTGACTGTTGTATTTAAGTAGGACCCAGTCCAGGTACTACCACATTGTTCCACTGTGCTTCCTTCACATCACCCAACAGGGGCTGAGCTTATTTTGTGTATTTATTTGTTGGCCTCTCTGCAGTGGTAGCCCTTGTGCAGAGTAGATGCTCAATAAATACTTCCCAAATGGGAGTAATGAACCAAGGATTCACCATGAGACAGACTCTAGGAGAAGCATCGCGTTGGAAACATGGCGGTCAGGACACGACCACACCTTAAGGCTGGTGCTGAGGTTTCCTGAGATGAGCTTTTCTGTCTTTCTGTTTTCCATGCTTGAGCTCAAGAACCTTTGGCGACACCTGTTAAATATACAGATTCCCAGACCTTCCCCTGAAAACTTAGATTTGGTAGATCTGGATAGGGTTCCAGGAACTTGTTTGTTTGTTTGTTTGTTTTTGTTTTTAAGAAGTACTCCAGAAATTTGTTATGCTCAGCGTATTTAGAAAGCACTGATTAACTATATTTGTCTCATCTCAACCATAGCTATCAATGCAAACCTAAAAGAAATAGAGAAAACCTTAATTTTTTGTAGTTCTGTAGAGAAAATTCCATGTCAAAAGGCTACTAGATTGTTTAAATAATCTCTCGGTGGCGATATGACACAGAGCATCTGAGAAAAAAGATAATGGTGTATTCCTTTAGCAGATTATGCCACACTAGGCCCATTGCTAAGTGCTAGGGGTCAAGGACATGGGACACAGAATCCCTGTATGCAGAGAAGGCACAGTCTAATGGAGGGACCAATGAGAAACTAGGCAATTCTTTCCAGTCTCTTCTAAGGTAAAATTGACATAGAATAAAATTTACCTTTTAAGTGCATAGTTCTGGCATATTTGCAAAACACGGTTCCATCCCCCTAAAAATTTTCCTTGTGTCCCTTTGTCCAGTTCCAGGGGGACCAGCTGTCTCGATTTGCCTGGGACTGAGGTGTTCCCAGAAATGGAGACTCTCTAGGCTAAAACTGGGACAGTCTTAAACCAACTGTGACTGTTGGTCAAACTTTTCAGTCAACCTCTTCCTCTGCCCATAACTCCTAGATCCTGTTGATCTGGTTTTGATCCCTACCGTTTTATTTTTTTCCAGGATGTAATCACACCAAATGTAGCCTTTTATGTCTGACTTCTCCCACTTTGAGTAATGAATTAGACATTCACTCATGGTGTTGCGTGTATTCTTTTTGACTGTTGAGTACCACTCCACCGTGTGGATGGACCACAGATGTTTATCCATTCTCCAGGCAATTCAAATTTATTGTGAAACCGTTCTTAGGGGTTGAGTGACTGCCACAGGGATGTGCCGTCCCTGTTCTTCTCCTCTGTCTTCTAAGATGACTCTCTCTGGTCCTGTGGAAATCATGAGACTTGTCCATTGGAACTCGCTGCTGTCTCTCAATCTGCCATTCTTGAGATGCAAGTGTACCATAAAGGGGCAGGAGGGCGGGCAGGGGGAGGTAGGAGGCCACGCAGCTGTTGGCCATGGTTTCTCCGAAGGATCCCAAAGTGCTGTGTACACTTAGCACAGATTCATTTTAGCCTGATGTGCAGCCCCAAAATAGTGCATGGGCATCAGAAAGAGGAAGTCTGTTGGCACCTTGCTGGAGCACAGTGAGTGAAAAGAGGAGAAGAAGAAAATTTAGATCTAAGGCATCAGAGAAATGCCTACTCTTATTAAAAAGTGCCTAGGTTAAGCAGATCAGATCTAGACTTTATAAAACATCCAGGGAAAGCACCACTCACCATCAACTATATAAAACTCATTTCATCTGCTTGAGAAGGTAGGGGCCAGAGTCACTTGCAGTTAATGAAAAACTTACAGTGGGCAGAGTAATAATGGTCTCACCTTGACTCAGGAGGATATCTTTAAACAGTGACAGCAAATCCGAAGTCGGTCCCCTTTTCTTTGCCTTTTCCAAGAATAGACTGAAAATCCCAGCCATGTTTCAAAAGAATATGCATCTATAGCTCTCCCTGCAGTCTCCCAAGCTCCTGACATTTTCTCCAGGTCAGAGACACTGCATGCAAATACCTGTCTCTCTATTCATGTTCTGCCACTCAGCCAGTGAGGCAAAAAATCTGGACTCAATCCTGGCCTTGGGATAATTGCTTAGCAAACAGGATGCACATAATCCATTTTCATTATTAATACTCCAGTTAGGAGCCAGGATCTGTATTTGGTTTCTCATAATGAGAGGTGCCTTACAATGGAGGTGATGAAATCTGCCATTCAGCTCACAGCATTGAGAGAAGGCAAAGAAACCCCTCCTGTAGCAGATTTAGATTCCAGACATTTCTGCTCGTCGTAAAGCAGTGAGCTAGATGGGCCTTCTACTGAAGAGCGGGGATGTGCTGATTTTCCAGCCTGGGTGATTTTGGGAAAATGTCGTGCCTGCTCATTTGCTTATTGTATATTATGCGTTCTTAATCTGGGTCCGAGAGCTCCTTCGAAGGCATCTGCCCCATACGACTGCACACCCAGGGAGCAGAATTGCTGGCGTGAAGTAGAACAGAGTTTGAAAGCAATTGTCAAGCAGGGCTAATTCAGATGTAACCAGCACAACCCTCATGGCTGGCTCAACCACGCAGTGGAAACCTGGTTAGTTTTTAAAGGTTATTTTTTTTTTTTCTTAAAGGCTTGAACTAGAGGTGTTTCCTGAAGACAGTTAAAGGACTTCTTGGTGCAATCTGTTCTCATTCTCCTGCAACTTTTATTCCATCTCAGTGGAAGGTGGTTTGCTATTAAAAGAAAAGATAATCCATTATCACTGTGAGTCTTGAACTGCCAGGGGGGAGCCTGCAGCTGACTGGAAGGAAAGGCTGATAACTTGCATTTAAAGAAAAAAAAAATATCAATTGCCAGTTGGTGCCTTGCCATCAGTCAGAAACACACCATATATTTGTCCACGGGCAGGGGGATGGGGTCCCTTGGAGGATTTGCAATGGGATTTGAAGGCTTCCTATTTACCTCTAGGTGATTAGTTTGAGTCCAGTTTGGATCTGCAGTGACTGAGTTGGGTTATTTTTGTCAAGCTCTTTGGTGACAGGTGTCCGTGTTATAAGAAACAAATTGGCACTAATTGGGCACTCCTGTTGGCATCTTGGCAGGCGGGAGCAACAATGGCCTGATCAGGAAACTGCACGTTAACAGGAAGGGGACATCTGTGCTGGACACACCCAATCTGTCTTGTTGTTGTGGGATTGCTTTCTGTTTGTTTGTTTGTTTCAGGAATTTGAGACAGGCAACGTTGAGTGTGGTGATTTCACCAACATTCTCCCTCCTACCTATCCCAGGTACATACACACACACGCGCGTGCATGCACACACACGCACAGCCTCCCACACACCCACAAACCCATGAGAGAATTTTTTGGAAACCAGCATGCTGATGACAGGCCCCCCTCTCTGTTTATCCAAGATCATCATTGAGAGATGTTGGCTAGGGGTCTCATTATGATCAAAACACCAATGGCCAGTGGGCAGGGACGTTGTATTTTTTGTTCTTCTGTGTGCCTGGCATCCAGTCTGGCGCATAGTAGGTGCTGAATAAATGTTCATTAAATGAGTACGTATTTGTTGAGTGAATGGATGATCACTCTATCTCAGGATTGTTAATGCAAGGCAATCCTTTCAAGGAGAATCCTAGACATTTAGGAGTGAGACCTTCACCACCTTCTGAAGAAACAGCCTTCATCTTCGGATGAGAAACACCAGGGGCTTGATGAGGTGAGTTACTGAACTGAGAGCAGAATGCCTGCCTTCTTTTTTTTTTTTTTTAATTTTTAATGTTTATTTATTTATTTTGAGAGAGAGGGAGAGAGACAGCATGAGTGGGGGAGGGGCAGAGAGAGAGAGGGAGAAAGAGAGAATCCCAAGCATGCTCTGCACTGTCAGCACAGAGCCCCATGCAGGCCTCAAACCCATGAAACCTCAAGATCATGACCTGAGCTGAGATCAAGAGTCAGATACTTAACGGACCGAGCCACCCAGGCACCCAAAAATGTCTGTCTTCTGAGCTCTGGTGTGCTGCTATCTGGATGCTCCTTTCGAGAAGAGCCTTTTCAGAACACAAACATTGCTACTAATGAATAGCACAATGGACCATGAACAGAGAAGCCTGATTTCTATATTGGGATTCTCTCCTGATTGTGTGGCCTCAAGAAAATCACTCAGCATTATTGGGTTTCTGTTGCTGACAGTCTATTTGGGGAGACAGACAAGTAACCAGGCAATTGCAATAAAGAATACCACGTTTGAGTGGTAGGGGAACAACATGGAAGACACAATCAAAAGATACTAGTACCATTTGGGGGTAAATTATTTTTCAGCTCTAAGTAATCAGTACATTGAATTAGAACATCTAAGACTCTTAAGAGGTGATCCTTGATTTAATAAGTCTTGAGGGCCCATGTGGTGATGCAGTGACTGGCCAGCATACTGTCTCTAATGATCCCCAGGGGGTGGGTAAAAGGTCAAGGTGTTCTGTACCAGAGGAGGTAGAGTGATTTGTGTTTTGTTATTAAGAGGAGGTAGGACAGAAGGGGCTAGACTCAGGTCAATGCAAATGTAAGGTGTCCCAGTCTGACTTATAGTGTCCTCCTTATCAGTGGCATCCACACAGAATGACCCAAGCTTGGGTTCTCATTAGGAACCTGAAAAAACGTTTTTGCCACCTTATGCTTCTGGTAATTTTCTAGAAATATAAGTCTAGACAGAAAGGAACAGGTGGGGTGGCTTCTTGGCTATAGCTAAATGTAATATTCAGTTATGTATAGTAAGGAACACAGGAATCGATGAAGCACTTCAGCCCTCCAGAGACTTCTCCATTCAGACTTTTGCTACAAGTAGTCAAAATGGTGAAGTTGTTTGTACTTATCCTTTTTCTAATGCAGAGGCTCACGAACTTTCATAGGATGGACAGAATGAACAGAGGTGTGATGTGGTCTAACCAGAAAGTGTACAATCAAGATCTCATAGCACTCTGAGAAGCTTCAAGGAAAGGCTGTGGTTTGGGCCACCTGGAGCCATGGAAGAGAGAGCTATGTTCAAAGACGGAAATTTCTGCCTATAGTGAGTTACTCTAGACCCGAGCTGGCAAGTATCTATCTTCCGATTTAAAGGTATCAGAAAAGGCCAGAAAAAGATTCTGTCTGACTTGGCCAAATTCACATGTATTAAAGAAGGAGACAGGACCCTAGCAGTTCACTCCAGCCTCAGGAACGATCTCGCCATTAAAAAGGCCTTCTTATTCCTGTGTATGTACTCATTCTTACTGATGGCGGATGGCAGCTACTAATTAGTTGTGGCATTACTGAGTGGCTCTGAAATGGAATGATGCTAAGCTGGAAGGAGAGATAATTACCTGCATGTAAACTCTAGTCTAATAATAATAATAACACCGAAATGCTCATGTAGGGTTTTCACATGCCAGTCACTGTCTCTTCATTAACTCATTAAACCCTCACAATCTTATGGATAGGACTCTTCTGTTATCTCTGCTTTACAGATGAAGAAACTGAGGCACCAGCAATTAAGCAACTTGCCAAGGTCATACAACATACCAAGAGCCAGGATTCACACTGAGGGGGGTCTAGCTCTGGAGATGCTACTGAATAGCCTGTTATAAACTGTTATGGGGAAGATACGCACAAGTTGTTCTTAGACAAGAATACCAGCCAAGGAAGGAGAATGCCATGGTCCTTTTGACCTTGATAATGAAGATGGCAATAAGCTGGTAGGCCATTCCTATGTGACAGGAAGTGGGGGGTTTAGACCAGGGGGACAGACACTGGTGCTCAGGGGAAAAGAGACCCAGCAAGGCTCTGTAAAATGAGCCATACCTGGAGACAGTGTACAATTCCAGGCGATCGGCAAGCTGTATTTTGAGACCAGGTCTGGTGTGTTTCTTTATCTTATCTGTTTTTATTTCCTTTCTTTCTAATTACATCTTAGTATTTCAAAGGATTAGGTTTTAAAATAACAGCTGCTTCTTCTTCTTCTTCTTCTTCTTCTTCTTCTTCTTCTTCTTCTTCTTCTTTTTTCCATTTGCGCTAACGGAAAGCAAGAAAAGGGTTTTTCTTCCTTCTGCACTTGGGCTCCTGGAGTCTATAGCAGGCAACATGCATGCTCCATCCCGTATCTACTAGAACCACCTGAATGCACCTGCTACTAGAACAGACAGCTTCCGGTCATGGCTTCCTGCTCCTCCCGTCCTCTCTCCTGATGCCTTTCTCTGACATTGAGAGGGCTTGCTCCACCAAACTAGGTACAGCCTGGACGACCAAAAGATGTAAATTTTCCAGGGGTAGCTTGGAGCAGTGGGGAATGAAGTCAGTGGGTGGGTGCCCCAGCCTCCTCAGATTCTGGTGGGTGAACTCAGAGGTATGGTTCGGTTTTCTGGAGGCTGTCTACTAGGACCGAGCCCAGGGTGTTTTCAGCAGCAGCTCACTTATTAATATACCCTTTCGTGGCTTTTCTCACTTCCCTGTCTCACTTCCCACATGCTTCTGGAATCACCTCCCAAGTGAATTAACTGCACCCAGGTCCTTACCCCAAGCTCTGCTTTTGGGGGAAGCCAAACAAGGACAACTTTGAAGAAGGTGGTGCCTATACCTCTGGTGCTGAGAGTGGTGGTAGCAGGGAGGCCTAGAAGCAGGGAAAATCAGACGAGAATCCCCTCTGCACTGGAGGCCATCTAGAGACTGGGAATGGACTCTGGATTCTGGACTCCATCTAGAGACTGGGAATTTTAGAAATCAAGGTGTTTTCCTTCATTGAAGGGAGCCATTCCTTCCTTTTGGCCCCACACATTTTATTTTGGCCTTATTAAAGGAACCCATTCCAAGTCTGAGGGATCCCACAAAATGTATTTTAATCAAGTGGGTAACTGAAAAACCCAGCTTCCTGAGTATAGATAACTGCCCTGGGCACAGTAAGTCCAGAAAACAGAATGATGAGACTGATAACACACAGGGTTGAAAACATCCTCAAAGTTCTTGCTCCCCATGGTTTGAAAACTCAATGAAACTCCTTTGTCCAACCATCTGGAATCTGAAAAACTCTAAGGCCCAGCCCCTAAGAATGGAAGTGATGGAATGTCACAGTCTGTTCATTCCTTTGTGTAGTTCTCATTAGCAGGGGATCTTACCAGGGGCTCTCCTGGGTGCAGGTCTCTAGCCTACTCAGTCAATGCCTTGCCTTCGTGACTGAAAGGGGGCCTACTTGTAAGTGATGGAGCAGGGGTTCCTGGGTGGCTCAATCAGTTGAGCATCTGACTCTTGATTTTGTCTCAGGTCATGATCCCAGGGTCATGGAGTCGAGCCCTATGTTGGGCTCTGCACTGAGCGGAGATTAAGATTCTCTGTCTCTCTGTCTCTTTCTCTCTCTCTACCTCTGCCACTCTCTCCTGCTCATGCTGTCTCCCTCTTACTCTATAAACAAACAAACAAACAAACAAACAAACTGAACTAAACTAAAATAAAAAAGTGATGGGGCAGAGATAAAGTTGGTGGTAACCCACTGGGTTTCTAGAGGACCAATATTCTGTGGGAGACTACTCAAGTAAAATATAATGCTTGCGTAAAATACTCAGGCTTTGTGATTCAGCTATTTAGTTACCAAATTCTAGTGTCTGAAACATAGGGAACTTTCTATGTTGTCAGTCCACACTTGGCTATTTTGTTTAGTTCTGGAAATCAAACTTTGATAGGACTTTGACAAACTAGAGTATGTTCAAAAGGCCGGAAACTGTGACATATGCAATATAAAGTAGAACGCTGGGGGGATTTCCTCTTTGAGTGATAACCACATCCTTTCTCCATTCAAATTTGGAAGCAATTGAGAAATACTGAGGAACTCAGATATCATCTTTATGGTTGGCAAAACGGCGTTCGTGGATATGGTTTAGACCTGCACCATCTGAATTTTTCAGAGCTATGCTTGCAAGGATTGAGCTAACGGAAAAGAAATTGACCCAGCCCGTATCAAGGAGCTTCTGTGGACAGCCTCATACCTACAGAATAAAGAAAGCAAGGATGGAGAAGATACTGTAGCCATGCCTCTAGAAGGCAGCACTTTGAACCAGATCTTCTTACCATACAGAAGCAAGAGCAGAGGTGAAATCCCTAGCAGGCTTGCCAAAAGATGGCCAGTCAGGGGCTTGGCTTCACATGTTCTGCCCTTGTATCAGTCTCCCCAGTTAGACATGGTTCTCCTCAGCTCTTGGGGAAGAAAATAAAGGAGACAGGGAACAAGTAAAACAGTCTTGCTTAACAGTTCTGAAGGATGAAAATTACTATTTTAAGGGCCAGGACAGAATCATGGCAGACGTACAAAATGGTTTTCTTAATACTTCTATTGAGATGTTACCCTAGGGAAGAGAAGAGTTAGAAAAAGACATGATATTTATCTTTAAGTATCTGAAGGTCAGTCATGGAAAAGAGGGCTGAGTGGGTCCAGTCTAAAGTACAAAAGCAAGCAAAAAAAGGAAATATTTTGCTGATCCTCACTACTAGAGTAGTTCTCTCTTCCCCCTACCCCCCAAAAGACTACCTTATTTTTTTTTTTTTAAGTTGTTGCCTTAATTTATTCTGATACATTATTACTCTTAGGATATATTAGTTTCTTCTCTCTAATATTTTTTCAATAATTCTGCTTTGTTCCAACTCTTAAAAAAATTCTTCTCCGCTCCCCTTCATAAACAATATACTCCAAAAGACTACCTTAGTTACTGAAGGTTTTCAAGCAAATATTAGGGGTATCTCTAGTTGATATCTAGGTAGTTTATTTGGAATCTGGGAAAATTTCCTATGATCATTCCAAACTCTGAGATTCTTTGATTCTGTCAAGGACGACGAACGTCCGTATGAATCTGTTTTTTGTGTAGAATGGGTAAAGATTGTTTTAAGCACAGACAACTCTTCAACATATACATGATGGAAACACAGAAAAAGAATAACAAAAGAATAGCTTAGGTAATAGAAAATGGCCTCTTGTATCTTCCTATCAAATCTTTATTTCTACATGTATGACAACCAATGAAGTGATAGGAACTTCAAGCCCCACCACATTGTTCTCTTAATACAAATGCTCTCAGGCAAGAAAAGAAGGACAGCTAAGAATCCTGGGTGATTCACATTCTGACAAACGGCCTAAAAGAAGGTGTAAAATAAATGTAAATGGTAACACCATTCCTGTTTCACTTCCTCCAGAAAAATAGCTAAATGGCTTACTATATTCTTTTTCTTTTTTTAATTTTAGTTCCAGTGTGGTTAACATAGTGTTGTATTAGTTTCAGGTATACAATATAGTGGCTCAACAATTCTATGTATTACTCATTGCTCATCAAGGTAAATGTACTC
Organism: Herpailurus yagouaroundi; assembly: GCF_014898765.1. Lineage (NCBI taxonomy): Eukaryota > Metazoa > Chordata > Mammalia > Carnivora > Felidae > Herpailurus > Herpailurus yagouaroundi. Next base: position 13,781,577 of record NW_024412430.1, on the reverse strand, counting down.
TTAATCTCCTTCCCCTATTTCACCCATCTCCCCACCCACCTTCCCTCCAGTAACCTTCTATTTCTTCTCTATAGTGAAGACTCTGTTTTTGGGTTTGTCTCTTTCCCTTCCTTTGTTCCTTTGTTTTGTTTCTTAAATTCCACATATGGGTGAAATCATATGGTATCTGCCTTTCTCTGACTGACTTATTTTGCTTAGCATTATATACTCTAACTCCATCCATGTTGTTGCAAATGCCAATATTTCATTCTTTTTGTGGCTGAGTAATACTCCAGTCTGTGTGTGTGTGTGTGTGTGTGTGTGTGTGTGTGTGGGTGTGGGTGTATCACATTTTTTTTTTATCCGTTCATCTCTTGATGGACACTTGGGCTGCTTCCATAATTTGCCTATTGTTGATAATGCTGCTATAAATTTTGGGGTGCATTTATCCCCTCAAATTAGTATTTTTGTATTCTTTGGGTAAATATCTAGTTGGCTTTCTGTATTCTTTAGCACATCGGCTTTCTTAGGATAAAAAGCATTGGGAATAAAAGGGCTACACTTAGGAATAAATTGACAGACACCAGGAGAAGACTCTGATTGAAAGCAGCTCATTGTCCCCATTGCCTACCCATTCCTTAATGAGAACTTATCCCCACAAATTGAAAAGGGGGACTTTCACTGGAAGGAAAAAAAATTAGAACCCCAAGGGAGAGCTCTCTCTTCCCAGGGTTTGACTGTAAATGACCCTTTAAAAAGGGACCAATGATATCTATGTTATTATTATGCTAAAATTAAGCTCTAATAATGAATTAGGCCATAAGAGCTGAAATCCAGAAGCATCTACCCCGGGTCAGAATGTAAGTTTCTCTGTTATCATCTGTGCTCACATTCTCCATGTGGCATTCAGTTTCCTTATCTTCTGGCGTGTCTGAGCAATACCCATCACTTATGCATTTCTTTCTTTTCTCTATTTTTTCCACATTGTGTAGGCTTTTGGCTGTGAGCTCATTGAAGGAAAGACCAAATCTTCTGTTTCTATGCTTCTAAGAAGCTGAGTAGCCAGGCAGAAAGATCATGAACTTTCAAGTTGGACTGAACTTGCTTTGAATCCCACTTGACCAATTTGAAGCTCAGTTTCTTCCTCTGTGGGCACTTCTGTGAAAGTATTTTATCTAGAGATCTGACCCAGTGATTAGCACAGGGTCATGAGTCTGCCAGATTCTCCATGAGAGCATGTAGAATCATGGCCAACTTACTGGACAGTAACCAGGATTGGTGTGAGCCATTGGGAGAGGAACAAAAATAAAATAAGAAGCAGTGGGTGGTAATGGACAAGGTATTCCCTACATGTGCCTTGTTTGCTAGCTGACTCAATGGGGCCTCACTTCTGTACAGAGATGGAAACTTTCTTTTTTAAAAACATCCAGGTAAAACAACTACAGGGTGCTTATAAATGGGAAGCAACCTTTCTAGCCCCAGTCCAACAAGCTTCTATTTTGTAGGGTGAAAAACTCCAAATGTGTTTCTGTCCGTACAGCAAATGGCTGGCTGGCGTGAGTACTCAAGTGACACATGCACCCCAGAAAACGGTTCTGTCCATACCTGGCTTAACTAAATTCTAAACTTCTTGATGGTGAGCAACTTACTTTGTCCCATGTCTAGTTCAGTATCTCTTACTTCAAGTAACAGAAGAAAAAAAACCACTCTAAATGGCTTGAACAAGGAGGGAAACTTGTTGTCCCACATAACAAGAGTGCTGTAAGTAAGGGTAAGAGGGTATGTGGCGGGGGGGGGGGGGGGGGGGGGAGTAATGTGGCAGCAGTGGTCTGCCCCGTGCAAAGGGCATTTTATCACTGGCATTGCTGAGAATTTTCAATGCATGGTGATAATGAAAAGCAGACTGATCTTTCGCCAGTGTTATCCTCCATACACAATGCCCCACTGTCTGCCTGTCCCTCTGGTGCGCTGCTCCCACTGCCCTCCTGTTGGTACACTGCTGGGAAAGGGGTGTGCCTCCCACCCTCCCTACCTCCCTACTGGTTGACGGGAAGAGTAGGGAACAGAGGAATGGTAGGGACATAGGAAAGATCTTACCTCTATCTGCTTGGTTATATATCTATTACTTTAATTGGTTTATTTTTTATTATCTAAAACTCATTGCCATGCAAAACTTTTGTGGGCTCATCAGACATTCTCATCAATGGGGTCATTCTATAGTTTTCTTGGGAGGTTACATCTCTTTTATGAATGGTCAGTCCAAACCCTTCCTCAGCCCCCAGGAGACTAAAGTTTACCTCCAGGTTGTTGCTGTTGGGGCCCCTCTACCCATAAGGGTAGCCCTGTGATGATGTGTCATTTCCTCTCCTCGGCCAGGCCCACAGCTGGGACTTGGCAATGATGGATCTTTCACTGTGACAAACTCTCTGAGTGCAGGCGAGCTCCCCGTAGCTGTTAGCCCTTCTCCTGCCCTCTAGAGGCAAGAGGCAAACCTGACTCCATGGCTTCTTCCAAATACCGGGATAGGGAAGGAAGCACAGCCTCCCCAGCATAGGCTGAAGCAGCGGACATTCCACCCTATTTCCCCTGGTTAGAGGGGAAACCATGGTGTGGTAACAACTCTCAAAAAATACTGTCTCCAAAACACTCCTTTTCCTTCACAGTCTTATCCCAAGGGTTGTAGAGCTGGTTGCTCACAAGGTCTTTTGGAAGTGATTCATTAAGCGTCTTTAGGTCACTTTCAATGCATGTGTGTTTTTTATCCTACCGGTGTCTCAGTCACAGATGAGGCAGGAATAGTCTATCTTAACATCTAGTTACATAAACACGACATCGTCCAGTTAAAGAACGAGAAACACTTCTCCTGTGTGCCTGGGAACCCCTTTCAGTTATTACCACTGCTCAGGACTGAGTCCCAGGTCCTCCCCCAGACAAATAGCTGGCCAGGAGCATGGTAACAACAAGAGTGGCTCAGACGAGTCAGTGTTTATTCATGAGCCAAAGACACAGTCACCTCCCAGAGCACATGGTCATAGTGGAGAAAGGTGATGCATGACCGAATTAAAGGGACAGGTACCCAACGGCATCTGCTAATTGGGCATTCAGTATCTGTCAAATGATAATGACTTTGGGAAGCTCAGAGTCAAGGACGCCTGCCAACAAATTCAATCTACCCTAAAAATCATTAGGCTTTTGGAGGTGAACGACAGAGTTAGAGAAAGTATGGATGGGACTGCACAGATGGCTCCCATCAGAATGAAGATGGGCTGGCCACAAGATGCTCATGGTTTCCGGCCTGTGAACAGGCAGCAAGTGAAGGTCCGTTTCTTCGTGGGCTTTTCCTCCCTGGGAGATTCTGCCATTGCTCTGGTTTGGTCAAGTTGAAAGACCTCACTTTGATTTGCTGGAGTGTACTTTTCCCTTGGTTCTTTACGGACAGCCTAAGGCATCTCAGACAACCTCACCAGACTCTCTCATCTGTGGGGAGAGCTCAGTCGAGTGCAGGCTGCTACCCAGCATGCTCCGGGGTCCTTGTGCCAAACCCCTTTGCTTTCTTGACCTGTGAGATGCTGCATTCTGCTTCTCACTGTCAATCAGGCCAGATCGTGTCAAATCATGCAGGGCTACACTCAGCCACGAGCCAGATTGAGACCTACAAAATCATTTCCACATGCAGTCTAGGCCAAGATCTTTTTCTCGAATCTGCAGTGATGCTAAAAAGGAACAGGATGCTAAAGGCCAAACACATGGAATAGGAGGTTGAAACTATGCCCTTTCCATCAGAGCTTGTAGTACCTGCCCACTGCACTGCCCTATTGAGCCCTGACTTCCTTTGCTCTCTGGGTAATAGTTCCAACATCCCCCAACACCCATTCTCAGGATTTGAAAAATAAAGCTTTATTGGTGGGTTTCTATCTGTGTGTTTTCTTTTGAACATGGTGTATATTATGTCAACATCTTTCTAGGGCTTGATTTAAGATCTAGACTAGCAATAATTCTAGACTACGTTAAGCTCTCTGCAGAATTATAGTTGTTTTTTTTTCTCTTTTCAAAAACACCACACCATTTGGGAAGGCAAGAGACGCAGTCTGGACAAATCATGGAGGTGTTAAGAAACACATACAACAAAGTACATGTGTGTGTACGTGTGTCACAATATACTTTTATACATAAAAATAGAGTATATGCAGAGAGATGTAAATTTTTTGCGTCTATAAAGAGATGCTATATCTAACTCGGAATGGAGAAGCGACAGTAATAAGGTGATGGGAAGGTGTGGAAAGTTTTCAAAGCTGTTTTCTTGAGCCTGTTTACCATGTACCCTGATGAGTTTGCTATTTTGCAGGGCGGTGGAGGGGGGGGGTGTAGGAAGAAATTCTGGTGGGCTTAGAGGCAGAGGGAAGTAAAAAGGAAATTTGATGACTAGGAAAGCTCACTGAATACTGATTTATCCCCCATAATCTTAAATTCTTAAAATTGGAGCCCTGTGTTGGTTGTCCCCCTGACAAATTCTAGATTCTGTGCATTCTTAGAAATCAAGGAAGATACCATTCAATCTTTGTGGCACTTGAAGTGGACTCCTTTGAAGAAATGAAATAAGAGGCAGATGACCACATATTCTTAGTCCTCCTTTCTCACGGTCAGAGGTTCCTCTCCCTACAAAGTTGTAAGAGTCCTGGGAGTTTGAGACTTGCACTAAGTTGCATGGAGTTCACACATTCTTGCAGCCAATAGTAATGAGAGCTAATATTTACACAGTGCTTCATATATGCTTCTATATTTTTCTTAAGGATTTCTTTTTTTAAAAATTTTTAAATGTTTATTCACCTTTGAGAGAGAGAGAGAGAGAGAGAGAGAGAGAGAGAGAGAGAGAGAGAGACTGAGCATGAGTGGTAGAGGGACAGAGAGAGGGAGACACAGAATCCAAAGTAACTTTCCAGGGTTGAGCTGTCAGCACCGAGCCCGACGCAAGGCTTGAACCATGAGGTCGTGGCCTGAGCTGAAGTTGGATGCTTAACCGTCACTCAGGTGCCCTGTGGATTTCTGTCTGCTAATTCACCAGATCCATCTAATGATTATCTCCATTTTAGAGATGTGGAAACAGGCACAGAAGGTTAAGCAACTATTCAAGGTCCCACCACTGATAAGAAGCAGGCCCAGAATTTGGCAGTCTGGTTTAGGGTGCTAGCTCATAACCACGCTGCCATGACGTTCTCATTTTGTGTTCAGTGGCAGTAAGCGGCGAGGTGTCCCCTCGAGACTGACATGAGGTGCTCATATGAATGACAAGCCATGCAGTTAGAAAAAAAGCAGCACGTGGGAGTTCAGCCCAATTTCATTCTCCTTTGTATCATATTAGTGTCCACTACAACTGAGGCAGCGGAGTCTAATCTTGGCATTCTGATATACAGACATCAGGACATCTAATGGAAGAACCAGAGACATTCCGCCTGTGTTTCTGGGAGGTCCTTCCCCAAGCTCTGTGATGAGTCATGCAAAGAGTAGCTATTCTCAAATGGCATCACTTGGCTTGTGCTGCTGTGTCTTTGGAGATGGTTCTTGTTATGAAGGACAGATCAAACCAAAGTATGACTCTGTACAAGCTAGTGTTGGGGTATATATGGGGAAAAGGTGGAGAAGGGAGGAGAATGAGGCAGAGAATTGGTGTAAGACATCTCATAGAAGAGTAACCTAAGATTTTGCCCTCAAGGAGCCAGGTGGATCCTTCTAAAAACATACCCCTTACTCTGTTCCCAGACACACATCAGCCAGACACACTTTTCCACATCCCCTGAATGTGTACTGCCCTGATTCTGAGTGCTCACTTACCCCCCACCCCAACTGTGGCTCTTCTTCCAACCCCATTTCTGAGGGAATCTTCTACAGTCTTTAGGTCTTACACAGAATCTCACTGCATCTGAAGAGTTTTCCCTGAGTACTCCCACGTCTAAAACTGTTCACAGGTGTCTGGGATTTGGCCCAACAGGGTCAAGGTAGACATCTGGGGATGTGTGATTAGCCATAACGCCTTATCTGTGGTCTAAGAGGCAGCATCTGGGTCAGGCTGTGGGCTTAGTAGCTGCAGTTTGTAAGATGGCTCTGGGAGCTGTGCCTGAGCTTAGCGTGTGTTCTGAATGAATCTCAGCATTCTGTTATGGGTTGAATTGCATCCCTCAAAAAAAAAAAAAAAAAAAAAAAAAGATATATTAGAGTCCTAGCCCCCGGTACCTCAGCATGTGACCTTATTTGGAGATCTGATCTTTACAAAGGTAACCAAATTATAAAATAATTAGGGTGGGCCCTAATCCAATATGACCGATGTTCTTATTTGAAAAGGGGAAATCTAGACCCATACACAGACGCACATGGAGGGGAGACAGTGTGAAGTGACAGGGGAAAGGTAGCCATCTAGAAGCCACGCGGAGAAGCCTGAAACACATCCTTCCCTCACAGCCCTCAGAAGGAACCATCCCCGCGGACATCTTGATCTCAGACTTCTCGCCTCCAGGACTGTGAGACAATACGTTTTTTCTTGTTTGAGCCCCAGCAAACACACCATTACTTATTGAGCATGTATTCTGTGTAAAGCTCTGTTTTCATCATTTTACAAGGATTAAGTCCTTCAGCCTACCAAAATCTCCATGGGATAGGCACCCTACTATTGTTATACCAGAAGAAGAAACTAATACCCAGAGAAGTTAAGTAAATTGCCCAGGACTCCTCAGGTAGTAACAGGGCTAGGATTTGAACCCAGGCAGTCTGGCTCCAGAGTACATGTTCTTACTCAGTATCTCACACTGCCTCAGTGGGCACTCTCTCTCTGGAAGACTGCAAACAGGTGGGGTTCAGACCATATTCACTTTGCATGAGTTTGGTTTGACCTTGAGGCAGAATGTATTTTCCAAAGATGCATAAAACCACATGTCTTATCCCACATGCTCTTGTGTGGTGTGACCTGGAAGCTTCTATCTTCTGCCTCTTGGAAGCAGTTGCCATGTAAATGTACAACTTTTCGATACCACCATGCTGTGAGAAGGCCCAGCACATGCAGAGACCCCGGAGGATGACAGACCATTCAAAGAAAGAGCCAGAGAGAGCCAGGGAGAACCAGGGAGCACAGAGGCGAGGCAGAGGTGCTAGATATGTGGAGAAGAACTCATCATTTTGGAATTGGGTTCACCAGCCCCAGCTGCCTCAGCAGATGCCACAGGGATCACAAGTGAACCGTTCAATGGAGTCTTCTCGAATTCCTCAACAAGTAAGTCACAAGCAGAATGAAAACGTTGTGAGAGGCCACTACTTTTGAAGTTGGTTTTTACTCCGCATGAACAACTGACACGAAGCTTGACAATGTTTTAGGATTAATTCAATTCGAAAAATCGTTATTTGTTAAATTCGTCACATTTGCTGAATTTAAATTCGCTGGGGACAGCTACAGAACGGAGACAGGTCTCACCCATGTCAACCTCTCCCCACATAAGGGTTCTCTGCTCTTCCTGAAGAATTAGAAGAGTTAGCTCCCCCTGCTTGGCCACCGTGGCATCAGGTGGGGACAGCTACCCCCTAGATGGGGCACACGCCCTCTGTGGGAGTTAGTTCCCGGGAGTCCCTCTCAGACTCCCTTCCCTTCCCTCTGCTACCTGCCTGGCACATCCGGCCACTGGAAATCTGCACTGTAGCTTCGGCTGATTCACGAAAGCCTCTACCCGGTTCCCAATTCAGTCAGCAACCCTGGCTCCTCCAGGTCCCACGGCTGCACCAGGCACGGGAGCATCTGAGTCTCTGGCCCTCTTCCCCCTTCCTCCAGTCTCCTCCACGTCCCATCTCCACGCTCAGGGGGGATGGCGCCGCACTGCCGGGCTGCCTCGCCTTCTGAGGCTTTTCTTGTTTGCTTGTTCGCGACCGCAGGAGGGGTGCTTCTCCAAAATTGAAACTTCATAGTGTGCCATTCCTTCATCTCATTTCCAGGCCCCCTGCTGTGTGACCGTGTGACACACAGTCATTGTGTGAGAATTGAGAAGGATATTGGCAGTTTGGGAGCTGTTGTTCCTGCTTATGTATGCAAAGAACATAATTGCTAAGTGCATCATCTGCTGTAATTTACACATCCACATATAGCACCGGGCAGGGCATTCTCTTCTTCCACGGCGGCACCCAGGGTTGGACTTGCGTGCACACTCCAGCCTGGAGACGAGCTGGCTGTTTGCCCAGGCCCGAGGCAGCCCAGGGGAAGACTTGAGCAGCGTGGCTTCCAAGATCTCCAAAATGGAACTGGAAGAATTTCTTCCTTGGTTATCCAGAATTTTTTCTTTTTTTTCCAGGGGAGATGCAAGGGATAAAGTTGCAGCATCTCACCTCTTTTGGCACTTTTCCAAACGAGTTTTGGGTCCCTTGTAAGAGTCGGATGTGATGCTGGATCTAGGGATTTCCAGCTGTGTGCAAGGGGAGGGCCGATCCCTGCCCTCAAGACACACATGTTGGTGAGGAGCAGTGACACTTTTCTTGAGAGGATTTCACTGGGGAGAAAGCGTTGCCTCACGGCAGGTTGGGTCAGGTGCGTGGTTTGACCAAATCTTAAAGGGGCACCGCCCTTTGACTTTGCACAACTCTCGGGTTTGTGCTGGTTTCTAAGGCACATCGACAGTTTCTTTGCTGGGCTGGGAAGTGGGAAGGGGCCTTGGGCCGGAATGTTCAGCAAGACCTCAGCATTTGGGTTAATTCATTTTACCAGCAAGGCTGAGATGCACCAGGTTGCACCCCAGAGCTCAGTTTCTTCCGGAAGCTACCCTACGACCGGTGGAGCGCCCAAAGCTGTGAAAAGCATGTGATATTCCGGGTCGGTTCTTCTCTCCACGAGGTTGTATTTTCAGCTTACGTTTTAGGACAGGAGACAGAATCAATATACGTGAAACAATAATTTCAGAGGGCTGGAAAAAGAATGTCGGGAAACTCCAGTCCAGGCATTATGATAAATAGACTCTGGTATCAGACTTCCTGGGGGTGAATTCTGGCCCTGTGACTCAGCAATATGACGTGGGCCAGGCTAAATAACCACTCTGCCTCAGTTTCCTCCCTCGTAATATGGGTAGAGAGTGCCTCTATCAGTGTCACCGTGGAAGGTAAAAGACTTCCTACACGTGAAGGGCTGAGAACACTGCCTGGAGTTTGGTAACGACTTGAGGAATGCTAGGACTTAGCATTTCGCCTGCCATTCTGTACGTGAATGTTCTTTCTAGACTTTGCGATTTCCTTTATAGCTCCCTCATTAGATGTCAGAGCCGTACCCCTAGTCACGAGACCCCTGTGAGCATAGTTATTTTCCTATCTGCAGTGGGCACTGAGGAAGAGCTGGGCCACTACCACTGGTCAGCTGTTTTACCTTGGACCACAGGGTTAACATTTTTCCATACTTTGCTTTTCTCATCTGGAATGGGGACAACAGTTCCAATCTGAAAAGACTGTTACGAGTTGAATTGTATACCCCAGAAGGACACATGGAGGCCCTAATCCCCAGTACCTGTGAAGGTGCCCTCATTTAGAAATAGGGTCTAGGAAGATGCACTCAGGTAAGAGGAGGGCATTACACTGGATTGGCCTTAATCCAATACATCTGGTGTCCTTATGAGACGAGGGACATTTGGACGCAGACACACACAGAGCGGGAAACATCACGTGAAGACAGAGGGAAGACAACTGTGGGAAGACAGAGGCGAAGACTGGTATTTTGCTGCCACAAGTCAAGAAATGCCTGGGGCCAAGAGAAGCAGGAAGAAGCAAGGGAGCTGCCTCCCCTACGGCCTTCAGAGAGAGCACAGGGCTGCCAACACCTTGATTTTGGACTTGCAGCCTCCATACCTGTACAAGAATACGTTTCTGCCGGCTTTAAGTTATTTAGTTTGTGGTACTGTGTTACACAACCGTGAGAAACTAACCCAGAGCTTGTGTGCGCAGGGGACTCCTAAGGTCACGTGGCAGAGGGTGACTGCTCAAAAGTGGTGGCCCTGAAGGCTACTGAACCGTGAATACTATGCGCTCCATTTGCTGTTGAGGAGATTGCATCGTTGGCTAAAGGAGCAAAGGAGAAGGCTGAGTTCTTCAATATGCACACGGGACACTTCAGAAGCAAGTTTTCGAAGGGTAGCTCTTCTATTTATTCAGAGACCTTGGAGTTTCACATGAGGGAAAGGAAAGCAGCCCATGTGGGCCTTCAACCACTAGAGGGCATTTGAAGGACATCAGATCAATAGGAACCGACCTCCCGTGGTCACCCAAAGTCCACACGTTCTGTATGACCCACTGTGCAAAAGGAGAAAATGAATGACTCAAACGATGAATTCATTTATTGATTTCTTTTGGCCAGTAGCTAGTCAAGTGGTTGAGTTAGGAATTCTGAACAGGTAGCGTGTAAACATCTCAGCGTGGGTCCTATCTGACTTGTAGTTGCCCTTTCCCCAGCTGCGTATAAACGAGCAGGACAAACAACTCCAGTAGCACAAAAATCATTTTTAAACAACCAAAGAGAATCACAGGGGACAGATTTAAGCCAAGTTATGTGCTCAACTAATAAAGACAAGCAAGCCTATTGAAATAGGAAGCCCTAAGACTGGACACCTACCCAAGGTACTATGCAAAGGTACAAAGTAGAGTCTTAGACTAAAATCCCATTTAATGGAGTGCCCTGTAATTCAAATTCTGGAAAGTGACTAGGGAATGAACGGGAAAGACAAAGCCCACAGAGGCGGGGGGAGATTAGAGATTTAATTCTGTCTCATTCTCAATGATTGACATTCTGGCCAACCCTGGACAATTCACTTAACCTGTCTGGGTCATTGTTTCCCAATGTACAAAACAAGATAATAGCAGTCATCAGATCAATTTTCTAGAGTTCATTCAGGTTCTCTAATGAAAGGCGCATTATAAACACAAATTGTAATTATACCTGAGAGTGCTTTTTCCTCGGAGGGAACCAGAGGGCTTTTCTCTCTTTGAAACTTCAATTATGAAAGTTAGAATCTTATGCATTTGTCAGCGGTGGATAAAAATTTATTCATAATATGAATCATATAAGAGCAGGTTAATGATGCTCAGAGTCGAAAAGTGGGGCATTACTGACGTGAACAAATTACTTGGAACCTGGAGACTTACAGTCTGGTCCTCGTTTTTCATTAATTAACCCGGGGGCCTTGGGCAAGTCACTTCACCTCCTTGTGTCTTAGCCATAAAATGAGGCAGCTGCTTTAGCAAAGTATTTTCCAAACTCAGTCACTCTTTTCCTGACTTCCGCCATATCCAAGGACCATCTATATTATTAACTTGTTAACATTTCTTTTTTTCTTTACTTCTTTAATCCGTTAATCTTTTATGTTTTAAAGATTTGATTTTATTAAGTTTATTTATTTATTTTGAGAGAGAGAGAGAGAGACATGGGAGGGGCAGAGAAAGAGGGAGACATAGAATCCTAAACAGATTCCGCACTGCCAGTGCAGAGCCTAACGCAGGGCTTGAACTCACGAACTGTGAGATCATGACCCGAGCCGGAACCAAGAGTAGCATGCTTAACTGACTGAGCCACCCAGGTGCCCCAAAGGTTTTATTTTTAAGTTATTTCCACATCCAACATGGAGCTCAAAATTACACCCCCAAATCAAGAATCACATGCTCCACTGACCAATCCACCCAGGTGTCCCTATTAATCTTTTAAACTCAGATGAGTACTGCCCATTAAAGCCTTGACCTAGACAACAATATTCATAATATTTCAGGTTTAGTGTACTAGATATACAGATAACAGATATAGATATACAGATACAGATATAGGTACACAGATACAGATATATAGATATATGGGTATATGTGTGCGTGTGTGTGTGTGTGTGTGTGTGTGTGTGTAGTCTGATTGCTCATTAAGGGAAATATAATTATTAGAGAAATAGTAACTACTAGAAAATATATTTAAAACAAATACAAATATTAGACAATATAATTATTAGGAAAAAACACTCTTTACTTGTATATCACCTAAAAGCCCTCCATATCATATTAGCGCATGTACAAATTTGGGAAAAAAAAATCTTGAAAGATTCTTCTAAAGCTATGAGCTTCTGAAAGAAATTAAAGTAAGTATGAAAACAAACAGAAGAGCAACTGACGGTTTTGATAAAATTTGGATCTATACATAGCAGAGGAGCTATCAATTTTGTATACTAATGGTGTTTTCTCTACCAGACACGTATAGTAAGGCCTGATCTTGTTAAGTCAGAAAAAAGATTGGCCAGAGTAGCATCAGATGGATATTGACAGGAAAAAGTTGAGAGAAAATGTCCTTTAAAAAAATATTAACTGAAAAGACAGATCCTCAAAGCAGGAGAGGAATTCATACCACAAAGCCAGGATTTGTGTTGACCGTGGCTCAGAATGTTGTAGAAAATAGAGGTGAACTTAGCAATGAAGGGTTTATGTCAAATGTTTCACTACTTCCCACTTGTCAGTAGGTGGGCGGGTACCAACAGCTTGTATTGTTGGTTTGTTCAATTAGCAATGTTGTCTGAGGGCTGACAACATTCCAGGCCCTGTTCTGGGCACTGGTCGCACACCCATGGACAAGACCCTACTCAGGGAGCCTGCTCTGTGGTAGGCTGCGGTATCCAGGGTGCCCCTATGCTGCAGCTGTAAGGCGTCTGTGCTCAGGAAACACCTCTGTGCATTCACAGCTGTTAGACCTACACCAAGTCTTTTCTTAAAAATTTTTTTTAATGTTTATGCACTTTTGAGAGAGAGGGAGGAGTGTGTGAGTGGGAGAGGGGCAGAGAGAGAGGGAGACAGAATCCGAAGCAGGCTCCAGATTAGCACAGAGCCTGACGCGGGGCTCGAACCCACGGACCGCGAGATCGTGACCTGAGCCGAAGTCGGACGCTCAGCCGACTGAGCCACCCGGGCGCCCCGACCCAAGTCCTTTGACTTTTCTGGGTCCTCATTTCCCCACCTTGAAGCGGATGAGCACTTTTTCCCAGAAAAGGCTGAATTGACGGAAGATCCATGAATTGACCTGGCAAGGCACAAAGAGTGAGTGCTACTCGAATGTTGGCTGAATCTGAATCCGAGAATCCCAGCATGAGAAAGGAATTTAGAGATAATCTAGCCCGTTCTTTCCCAGAAATAGAGCTGGAAGCCGCAAGAAATTTAAGCTGAGGGACACAATATGGAGCTTGGCCTGTTGCCCTGCTGCTCCAGTGTGAGATTTTTATTGTCTGGCTATGTGATTTCCTTTCAAATAAGGTGATTCTACACTCACAGCTACAATCAAATGTTCACAATATAGAGTCATCTAAATGTATAATATATAAAAAATATATAGAACATATATAAATATAGAAAGGTTTAGTAATAATCATTCACATTGGCTAATCAGTCCCACCTCTCTTTAGCTTTAGGGTGAAAGAATTATATATTTTCTGCCATTAGGGTTTTTTTTTTTTTAGACTTGATATGTTGCCACCTTTATTATATTGCTTAATACATGGCATGATGAGGATAACGTCTGAACAACTACATTTCCACATTTCCATTACAAGTAGGGGTATAGCAACCCAACCTAAGACGTGGGCCCAGTATTTTGGAGGCTCCTTATCCAGACCTCCCCTTGCCGTATTGTTCACCTTGGGGTGAGAAGTCTAGGGGCTAAGAGGAAATGCTACTAGAGCCCTAGCCTCTCCTTCTAGACCATACTCGTAGTACCAGGACCTTAGAGTTCCCTGCCCACATGGTTCTAGCATAGGAAGGTCTCTTGCTAGGCCTTCTCCACCAGGTCCCTCTTCTTTGAGAAGCAACCAAGGGGTGGGTGGAAGAATGACAGTGGGCAGAGCTTGAAAGTGCAAGTTAGGGGGGCTCCTGGGTGGCTCAGTCGGCTGAGCATCTGACTCTTGATTTTGTCTCAGGCCATGATCTCATGGTTTGTGAGTTTGAGGCCTGCATTGGACTCTGGGCTGATGGTGCAGATCCTGCCTGGAGTTCTCTCTCCCCCTCTCTCTCTGTTCCTCCCCTGCTTGTGCTCTCTCAAAAATAAATAAATAAGCTTTTAAAAAAGGAGAAAGTGCAAGTTAGGGTGTCCACACATACATGCAAAAGGCCATTCACAGTGCCGGGCAGATCAGGATTGAAGGGAGTGGAAACAAAACTGGGGTTGGGCTGTGACTTATTTCTTTTCTCTCCCCAGGTCCTATAAATATTATACTAGGACCTGCATTTGCTTTTGGTGGATGTCTGGGTTATTTCTTCTCCCTTCTTCCTGATAGTTCTCTCTTGACCATTCACTACCCTCTGGCGTATCTACTGAGGACTGACCAGGGCAGAGAGTAGAGGTTAAACTCAGATCAGGGCATTCTCCTGGTTGTGGAGTAACTAATGGTCTTCACAAATTGTGAGCAGCCCTGACAAAGCGTGTCTTAGCATCACAACATCTGAAAATCTGAAGGGACCTCAGGGATAATTTCTCAAGTCAACGAGGGTAAGAAAAATGAAAGCTGGCAGACAAAGACAGATAGCTAAATAAATACACAAGTAATCTAAAATCTCATGTCTACCTACGTTTATGATCATGTTGGCCTTCAAGGCATGTGATCATTAGCCAATGGTACTGAAACGTGGTTTGTTCTTAGACCAGGGGTACTTGTAGTTATGTGTCTGGGGAGTTGTATTTGCTGTCACTGTACAGGAAAGGAGCTTCACGACTATTTTCTACCCTGGAGACTATTCTATTAGAGGCATTATAATTCCCGGTCAATTTCATGGGACTCTAAAGCATTTGCTAACTCCATTTTGCTCATTTGACTAATAATATGTTTTAAGTGCTCACAACTATCCCGTTTCATCCGGAAATCTTAACTGTCTTGTATCTTATTCCTTCTGTGCCTTGCTATTCTCCTAGGCTAGGATATGCTCACCCAGGATATAATGCCAATGGCCAAGAAAAACTTAATGGTTCTTATCTCAGGTAGCATTAAAATACCTCTCTTACGTACCTGAACTAAACAACTTAGTACTTTTAAATTTTCAGATAGAAAGTCAGATCTGGAAAGGGAGATAACATTGCAACCCTCAAGCTTTTGGAATTGTTTCAGCCATAGAAGCGACTTGGAGGAAAATGTTTTGGGTGGCAAATAAAATCAATCCTTCAATACCTAGCAGAAAACCAAGACAGAAGACACAGACCAAGTTGCACTGTATTGAGTCCGTTATCCATGTAGAATTAAGTAGCACTGAATGCAAAGTCCAGGAAAAGAAGGAAATGTAATGAGACAAAGGGAAATCGAGAGAAGAAGAACTCCCACAAGAGAGATCCACAACAACACTAATGGCTGCAGTCAGGGTAGATGCGTCACAGTGACAAGGACAGTTGCAGAGTGAATGGTTCTCTGTGGGTGGAGAAGGAAAAAGCTGGTGAAGAAGAGAAGGTGAGGCATGGAGGGAAGAATGAGGTATCTCCATCTCAGTAACGGAGCCCTTCAAGCGTAGATCAGTTCCATTCAGAGTAGAAGGAAAAACGATTGCATCTTAATATGGGGACCTAGAACATGAAATCTTAAACTTTTCTCTGTGACACACATGATGGATGATGTTCCCAGGAAGAGCCTCCTCTGGTGAGGATGACAGGGATGAAGCAAGGGGCCCTGCCACTTCCTTTTTGTCTTCTCCAAAAGTGTGTTTGATTGCAAGGAAGAGCATGTCCATTTATATGTGGCACGAAGGATTCCCTTCTCCTGGGGGACAGCGCTTACCACAGCTAGAAGCAACAAAAGGTAGGATTTGGTAGTGCCACTCCTGGCTAGCAAAGTCCCAGAGACTCTTTCAGCACCGTGCAGAGGCCCAGCTTGGGCATGTTAAATGCCCACTCTACACAAACAGCCAGTCTATCACCCACTCAGCCTCCATACCACACACACACACACACACACACACACACACACACACCCCATGAATGTGAGTACAAGGACATGACTGATGATCCGTGCTGGCTGAAGGGAAGAGAGGAGGAAAACAAAAGTCTGAGTGTCTTGGGTGTTTGGCCATCAGAAGAGAGAAAGCTCGCGAATGGGGAGAGCTTTTTCTATAATGAGAGGAGCAGTCGGGTGCGGAAGCCCCAAATGCCCAGAATGCAGCGTATATGCTTGTTGAGTAGGTGGGTGAGCCTCACCTCCATTGCAGTGTGGAATTTCCCTAAATTAGAAGCTATGGATCAAAGCTGAAGGCAAGGTTTTGTTATAAAATCCTTCTGAATTATCATAGTGTGCTTGACTTGCTCATAGTAAGGGTGCTTGCTACTGTACGTGGTCTCCCCTCCACTATGATGCACATAATGCTGGATCACATAGGGATAATCTTAAATCTATACTACTTTCTATTTGAAAAGTAAACCAGCAAGCATTTGTTTTTTTAACCTGTGACCCACCTCATAACTTATGGGAACCTTTCTGGCGTGTCATGCTACTGAGTTAGGCAGATCAAGACAGAGCAATTTTCCTCAAATGGCAATAAAATACAGAAAAGATAATGAGCTCAAGTTGTCACTGCGTGTGTGTTTGTGTGTGTGTGTGTTTGTGTGTGTGTGTGCGTGCACGCATGCACATGCTCTGAATCATGGGATACTATGGGACAACCAGTAACTCTTCCTGCTGAATTAGAACAGTGTCCATTATATGAGTGGATGTAAGAAGGAAAAAAGTTATATAGACACCCCTTTCCATGACCCAAAGCTTTTCAAAAAGAACCAAGTATTCTTATCTGAGTTCTACAAGGTTGGTCCTGGCATTTCAAACTGAAGAGGGCAGTAGAAAGCTAGATCAAATTGTAGTCAACAATTTGAGCTACATCTTGTCTGAGTGAAAATGAAGCACCGTGGTGTGATATTAGAGTCACAAATAAAGAAATGTGTTGGGAAGTTTATGGGAAATGCAAAATTTATTTGACCTACATGTCTAATCACATCATTAATGTTGAAGACATCAAAACTAGAAAAACACAGACTATGAGCCAAGGGTCCCAGGAAATTTGAGGCCAGCTACATTCAAGTCATGGCATCCTGTGGGGAGAGTAAAGGTGAAAAGTGGAAATAGGCTGGTTACATATAAATTCAAGGAGCTGGAGCCTGGGTGGTCATGTGACTGCATCTCTAGGCAACTTTGCTTGAGTAGTAGATGCTCTATAAAGTGACTTCTGTGCTTCAATCGCCTGTCTGTATGATGAGGACAAAACAGCACTTTAAACCTGTAGTTTTGATGTTTATATGGGTTAATATGTGCAAATGAATTAAAGCAGTCACTGATGTACAATGAGTGCTACATAAGAACTTGCTATTAAAATCCAAACATCTAACCACGAATAGGCAAGGCAATCTTGAAAAAGAAGAAGAAAGCTAGGGATTTCACAATCCTAGATTTCTAGATATACTACAAAGCTGTAGTAATCAAAACAGCATGGTACTGGCACAGAAACAGACACATAGATCAATGAGACAGAATAGAGAGTCCAGAAATAAACCCGCAATTACAGGGGCAATTAATCTTCAACAAAGGATTACAAAGCAAGAACGTGCAATGGGACAAAGAATGTCTCTTTAACAAATGGTGTTGGGAAAACTGGACCGCTACTTGCAAAAGAATGAAACTGGACTGCTTTCTTACACTATACACAAAAATAAACTCAAAATGGATTAAAGATCTGTGTGTAAGACTGAAACCATAAAAATACTAGAAGAGAGCAAAGGCAGTAATTTCTCTGTCATCATCAGCAGCAACTTCTTTGTAGATATGTCTCCTGAGAAAAGGGAAACAAAAGCAAAAATAAACTATCAAGACTACATCAAAATAAAAACTTCTAAAAAAAAAGAGGGGGGGGGCACCTGTGTGGCTCTGTCAGGCATCCAACTCCTTTTTTTAAAAGTACTTATTTGTTTTTGAGAAAGAGAGAGCAGGGGAGTGGCAGAGAGAGAGGGAGACATAGAATCCAAAGCAGGCTCCAGGCTCCTAGCTGTCAGTGCAGAGCTCAATGCAGGGCTCAAACTCATGAACTGTGAGATCATGACCTGAGCCAAAGTTGGATGCTTAACCAACTGAGCCACACAGGCATCCCAGTTGGACATCCAACTCTTGATCTCAGTTCAGGTCTTGGTCTCAGGGTCATGAGTTCAAGCTTTGCATTGGCCTCTACACTGGGCACAGAGCCTATTTAAAAAAAATAATAATAAAAAAGTTCTGCACAGCAAAAGAAACTACCAACAAAACAAAAAGATATCTACAAAATAGGAGAAGATATTTGCAAATTACATATCTGATGAGGGATTAGTATCCAAAATACATAAAGAATGTATTTAACTGAACACCAGAAAAATAACTGATCTAATGAAAAATGGGTAGAAGACATGAACAAATGCTTATCTAAAGAAGACAGACAGATGGCCAACACATACATGAAAAGATGCCCAGCATCACTCATTATCAGGGAAATGCAAATAAAACCCCAATGAATAGTACCTCACGTCTGTCAGAATGGCTAAAAAGAAAAAGCCTCAAAAAAACACTAAATGTTGGTGAGGATGTGGTAAAAAAAGGAATCCTCTTGCACTGTTGGGAATGCAAACTGGTGCAGCCACTGTGGAAAACAGTATGGAGGTTCCTCAAAATATGAACAAGAGAAATACCATACGATCTGGTAATTCCTGTACTGAGTATATATGGAAAGAATATGAAAACACTAATTTCAAAGGATATATGCACCCCTATGTTTACAAGCAGCTCAAGTGTCCATGTATAGATGAATGGATAGGGAAGATGTGGTGTATATATATATATATATACACACACACACACAATGGCATATCACTCAGCCATAAAAAAGAATAAAATCTTGCCATCTGCAACAACATTCCTGGAGGATGTAATGTTAAGTGAAATCTGTCAGAGAAAGGCAAACACCATATAATTTCACTCATATGTGGAATTTAAGAAACAAAATGAACAAAGAAAAGGAGAGATTAAAAAAAACCCAAAAAAACAGACACTTAACTACAGAGAACAAACTAGTAGTTTCCAGAGGAGGTGGGCGGTGGGATGGGTAAAACAGGTGAAGGGGATTAAGGAACGCACCCATCGTGATGAACACTGAGTCATGTATAGGATTGTTGAATCACCATATTGTACATCTGAAACCAGCATAACACTGTACATATATCACACTGGAAACAAACAAATAAACAAATCTCCAACATCTACTTCTGTATGTCTATAGTCCCATTATCAGCACGTCACAGTAATGACCCCGAGTGAACGAGAAATGGAAATAGGGTTCATCTAATGCTGAACATGACATGGAAGGATATATAAAGTTCACAAACTCCTCAAAGGATCATAAGGAGCCAGTGCTTATAGGGTTAACAATGAGTTGCCTGGAAAAATGTAGCAGTTCAGAAAAACTTTCCCCAGGGTTATGGATGGCCGTGTCCTCACTGTACCCTAGGTTTAATAGGAAAACTTTATATGTGGGATTGTTAAAGTTTACTGTGGTTGATGCTAAAAATCTTAGGGTCACAGTGACAGAGTCAAGGAGGCCAGGACAGGACCAACAGTGATGGCTGATTGGCAGTGAAGGGGAAAAAGAAATCCAGTATTTTCCTCCCAGAAAATAAGGTTGTGAAATTTTTGCATTTGTTGTGTGCGTATTCATGTGACTACAGACGTGTGTATTAGTCTACTACAACAAAATTACACAGGCTGAGTGCCTTAAACAGCAGAAACTGATTTTCTCACAATTCTTCAGGCTGGAAAGTCCAAGATTAAGGGCCTGTCATGGTTGGTTTCTGGTGAGTTCTCTCTTCTAGGCTTCCAGGTGGCAGTCTACTCACTATGTTCTCCTGTGATCTTTCCTCTATGAGTAGGAGAGATCTCTGGGGTCTCTTCCTCTTCTTATAAGAACACTAATCCTACAGACTTCGGGCCTCACCCTTATGACCTCACTTAGCCTCAATCACCTCCCTAAAGGCCTTATCCCCAAATGTATTTACAGTAGGGGTCAGGGCTTCAATGTAGCAATTTGGGCGAGAAGAGGGAGTACACAATTCAGTCCATAAAAGTGTGTGCATCATTTTAGGATTGGTTGCTTCTGACATTTGGGCAGAATTTTCCTGTCAATTGTTGTAATGTTTATTTTCATAAAAGGCAAACTGATTCTGGATTAGCCTTTCAGAATTAGCTCTTCTGATAGGGATTAGGAGAGAATGGCAGAAAAAAAAGGAGAGAAAATCCCAGTAGAATAGACTGGAAAAGAAAAATAGCTTAAACTAGACTTTTTGTGGCTAAAAACCTCACAAAATAAGATGTGCTGATCTCTGATGTGACCTAAGTCAAACCCTGAGTATTCCTTCTGTAATCCCATTGGAAATATGTTTGCACCCAGTTTAATCATAGGTTTATTCAGATAAGTAATGCGCCAGTTGCCAATGCTATCTTGGACAAGGAATATATAAAAATCAGGAAAGTGGCCTCAAAAGAACTAATTCTACCTCATGTTGCTGGTCTATTTTTGCTAAGATTATATAAACATTCATTTTTTTGGAGGATGGACCAAATACCTTTAGCCGAATTTCAAGATATTTAGGGACCCTGAAAGAGTGACATTAGAATCACACCTAGTCAATTGTAAATATTTAAAAATACTTCATGGTAGGGGCGCCTGGGTGGCGCAGTCGGTTGAGCGTCTGACTTCAGCCAGGTCACGATCTCGCGGTCCGTGAGTTCGAGCCCCGCGTCGGGCTCTGGGCTGATGGCTCAGAGCCTGGAGCCTGTTTCCGATTCTGTGTCTCCCTCTCTCTCTGCCCCTCCCCCGTTCATGCTCTGTCTCTCTCTGTCCCAAAAATAAATAAACGTTGAAAAAAAAAATACTTCATGGTGTTCTTATACTTCTTTCTAGAGCTATGCTATAAAAAAGACTAGCTTTCAATCAGAATTTTTTTTATATCTTGTCCATCCACCACCAAAAGGCACTACAGCCAGGCTAGAGGTCATGGTCGCTTAAACTGCACTTGATGTATTTAGAAGTATTTATCAAAGAACATTTACTATGTTCAAGGAACAACCACAGACACTGTGAACATAAGGATTTTGCAAGTCAGTCTTTTACTCCAATATCTATAATCTATTTGGGGCAAGGCACGTATACACAAACACTGATAATAAATAAGGAGCTGATATTTATCTAGCACTTCTCATGTGCAAGGCATTTTCCATTTTCATTTCACTTAACCTAATTCTTAGCAAAGTCAAAGAGATGGTTACCCTCATTTAACATATGTAGAAACAAAACTCAGGGAGATTCCATGACACCCCAAAGTCACATGGGAAGAAAGAGAGAAACTAGGAGTTCAACCTGTTCTGTCCATTGCAAAAGCCTGATCTTTCAACAACTAGGCTCTGGTGAAAGGTACTCCAGGTCTAGCATTAACTTAAAATGATTTGGATTTTAGGGGGAAATGTGATCAGGTGGCAAAATAGAGAAAAGCTTTGGGCTGGAAATATAGAAATGTTGAGAATATACTCCGAAGGCAGGAATGGGTACAGTGAAGAAGTGTCAACAGTGCATGAAGGCAGGAAATTACAAGGCAGGTTGAGGAGATGAAACCTTAGTGAATCATGGAGTCAGGCTAATAGGGTAGACCAGGGCTATAGTACAGGTTGGCAAAAGTTAAGCTAACGAATTTGAAAATCATCTCATAGGTGCTAATGAATTAAAGCTTTTGAGTGGATGTATATGAAGAAAGAACCATTTAGAACCATTATCTCACATGCAAAATGTATTGAAGATGGGGAGAAATGGAAGGTTAGCTGATAGTTGTCAGTCCTAGCTGCATATTAGAATCCCTGGGGAGTTGTTTTTAAAAATGTCAATACTGGACCCCACCCCAGCCCAATTTAATTGGAATCTCTAAGGTTGGGACCAGACAAGAATTTTTTTTAAAGCTCCCCCAGGTGGTTCTAATGTGCAACCAGGGATGAGACTCACTGAGTTAGATTATTGCAATCATGCAGCATATAATAAGTTTTTGAGCTAGGATGATAGCAGAGGAAATGACCAAATGCAGCAGACACTGTGGAGGCAGGGGAGAAAATAATAGCTATATTTGGGGAGAAATTATGATAGGTAGGGAGGAGGGGGGGAGACAAAGACGTTACATGAGTAACTCTGACAAAATTATAAGAGAATAAATTCAGGAGGACGAATCATGTGGGGCTGGCAAAGTTTTCCATCTTAGGTATGCTATGTTTCCATCAAGAGCAGAATGTTCCGGGGAGTCTGATGTTCAGCGCTAGAAGGAAGGAGACATCATGAGAAGAGGTGAAATCTCAGAGATGGACAGAATTAAAAGGCAAGAGGGTGTAGGACCTTGGGAGATGCCAACATGGAGGGGTAGCAGAGGAAAAAGGGAAGCAAAAAAGAGAAACAAAATGCAGGCTCCAAAATGAAGAAATGGGGAAAGGGAAGGCCAACGGTGGAAAGTGCTACCAAATGGGGGTGATATAACCTACCAAGCCCCGTGCCCTGAATATGCAAGAACAATAATGTTGCCGTGGCTGCAGCAGCTGTTTCTGTCTTCCTATCTGGGGCTCTCAAGCACACAGTATTGCTTGCTGCGAATGCAATCTGGTCTCTTTGCTAGATGAGAAAAGAAAAGCATTTGAAGTATGTGCCTCCATGGAGGAGCTTATTAAATAGGCTGAAGGTCTCTGGGATAGGTTGGAAGGAATAATACAGGAAGGAAGCCAAGACAGGGAAGTTTTTTTAGGAGGCAGAAGGGAATTAAAATTGCTATCAACAAGTTGGCAAATAAAAAACAGCGACACAGAGAAGAAACAGAACCAGAGGAAAGACAGCATTTCTAGGGAGAGACAATAGATAGGAACCTTGATAATTTTAAATGTGAAGCCGTTGTGTTTCAGTTCCATCATTCAATGGTAAGGAAGATTCGGCTTCTATTGGGTTGGAAGAATCCTGAAGACAATACCATCCAACTGCATAAAAAGTCCACTGCAGAACAAACAGGCTACTAAGACGGTCATCAAGCTTTAATAACATCTGAGACTGGCCATTTAGTTGTCTTCAAATTCTTAAAAAAAAATCAGTAAATGAAAGGAAAAGAAAAGCAGCTGTCATAAAGGTGTAACATGAGCTCTCTAGAGGCATGTTGAAAAAGCAAATTTTATTTCCTTTTCTGATAAGTTCCTTGGCTTGTTGATTAGAGCACTGACAGAGAAATGTGTATCTGACAATGCCTTTCATGATGTTCTATGACCAACATGGGGCAATGTTAGATGATGGGACATTAAGTGGATTCATAGCTGCTTAAATGATTATAAAGATCATTGGGCCAGCAATCAAACATGCAGGCTCTGGTCTGATTCCACCACTTAGTAACTATTACCTGAAGGGAGTTTTCATACTCTCTGAGCTTCAAATTCTTCATCTCTAAAATGGGTTCAATAACAGCTGCCTTTTGTTGCACATGGGATGAGTGAGTCATTATTATGGGAACAGGTTCTGCAATTTCAAAGGTCTTATGACCTCAGGGGAAAAGATGCTGGTGATGGGCAGAATCCCAAAGCCTCACCCTAACCCCCAGAACTTAGAGATATGTTACATGATGCAGCAAGGGGGAATGGAGGTTGCAGATGGAATCAAGGATGTAAATCATCTGAGTTTAAAGGAGATTATCCTGGATTATCTAGGATGCACTGTAATCTCAAGTTTCTTTAATGGGGAAGAAGAAGGCAAAAGAATCAGAACCAGAGAGATGGCAGAGAGATGGCTACTGCTGGCTTGCAGCAAAAAGTCAAGCAATGTAGGGGCCACAGGGCCAAAGAATGCAGGCAGCCTCCAGAAGCTGCAAAAATCTAGCAAACGGATTCTCTCCTCAAGCCTCCAGAAAGAATGCAACCCCACTTCTGACCTCCATAATTAGAAGGCGGTCAATTTGTTTTGTATTAAGCCACTAAGCTTGTGGCAATTTGTTAAAGCAGCAACATGAAACTAATACCGTGCCATTGTAGAAGCCTTTCTCTAATAAAGTCCCAGAATCCTGTGCTCTTGGTCCTAACTGATACAAAATTCCTATTAATTTATATGAAGTCATAGAAAGTATACCTCTATAATTTGGATGTAATACAAAACTGGAAAGGACAGCACATATACTGCCTAAACTCCTGATAAATCTAATAGATCTTTATGAATCATATCAAGATAGAGTATCAGAAGGAAATATAAACTTTTCCTTTTAGGTTCAAAATACACAATGCACAAGTACAGAATGAATAGACCAAAAGTTGCTCATGAAAAAACAGATGAACTTTAATTTAGTACAAAGTCATAATAAATCAATGGTGACTGATAAAAATCCCATGCAATTCTAAGGCTGCACTGATAGAATGTGGGCAAAGAAATGATAAACAGGTTTATTGGACTCTAACAGATGAATACGCTTTTCCTGCTGGAACATTGCATAAGTGACTAATTGTATATTTGCAAAGTCAAGAGACCAATAAGACGAAACCTTCTATATTAATGCTAGGATTGGCCAGCAACATAAGAATCATCTGTTTAAAAAGAGAGATCTATGACCCCTATCCTAGAGCTACTAAATCAGAATCCCTGAAGATGGGACCAAGAGCATGTATTTTGTGTTTTCAGCAAGTGCCCTTGGTGATTCCGATGTGTAGGACATGTCTGATCTATGGACCCCAGGTCAGAAGCAAATGGTCAAGTCACTAAGATAAAACATGGGTGTAGACTGTGGAATCTCACATTCAGGGAAGGCTCCATAATTGTCTTCACATACTTGAAGGGATATCAAATGACTGTCCTCTGCAGTTATACAGAATAAACAAAAGGGTACAAGAGACCAGCAGGTACTTTTCAGTAATTGAATTTATGTGTATATACCCCAAGTCACGCCAGGGTACTCTGGCCTGAAGGTTGAAAATGGGTCCAAGTAACTGTAACAAAATAGTATTTCTATGGCTACATCCCAACCTGACGGTTGCAGACTCCAAGCTTCTCTCCCCCAAATGTTTTTGGGAGTCTCCAAAGAGTATCACATGTGTCTTTGAGAAAGACAGCTCTTCGTCTCTAAGAATCCATAACATATGTATCATTTTCTGTCTCTGGCTGACTACTGCATGTTACCAAAGGTACCACGGTAGCTTCTTTATTCAAAGAACCCACTAAGGTCTCTACCACAGAGACCTATGAGGTTTTCTTCAGCTACTTCTTAGTTTCCAATGACTATGGTTCCTCTTAGGTTCAGTCTGCCAGCTCCCCTTGAAACTAAATGTGGTTTAACAATTACTGCAGTTAGGGAAGGTTCATGGTCAATTTATGACACTCCCTGTCACACAGACTTCGGCTGTCAATATTTTATAGACAACCTTCTTTCCTTTCTCCCTTATCCCTCCTTTTCTACGCTGAACTTACTCTGCAGTCCCTCTCTCCAGGAAAGAGACAAATGACCAGAATTAACTCCAGTGAGCTTAAGGAGAAAATGAAAAACTTATTGTATGGACACAGGGGTATTTCAAGAGGAGGTATTCAAGTTTTATAAGGGATTACAATGAGAAAATCCAAAAGTGTCAGCAGCCAAGGCAGAAACTCTATGGAGCCACAGACCTTTCTCTTAGTCATTTGCTGCATGCATTTTGAGGCCAGCTTTCATTGCTTCTCTATGTATAGGGTAGAGAATGTCTTTCCCAGTTGACACTACTTTTCTGAGTATTCAACAAAGATTAACCGGAGTCTCTGGGTGCTACTTAAAATTTCCTGGGAAAGAGAACCAAATGGGCCCATTTTGGGTCAGGTGGTCACCCCTGGTTCAATTAATGGTAGTTGTAGATCATATGGTCCATTGCCTTATTTAGCAGATACAGAAGTAGAATTTCTAAGAAGTAGTATGAGCAATGTTTCTCTGTGAAAAACACTGTCATAGAGACATGGGATTGGCAGGCATCACAAAGGATTTTATGTCACTAACCTTGGGCCAAATTTATACTCCTCTGCTTTTTTTCCCCTTTGAATGAGTTTTTCCCACAAGACCTTTTTTTTTAAATTTTTTTTAACATTTATTTATTTTTGAGACAGCATGAATGGGGGAGGGGCAGAGAGAGAGGGAGACACAGAATCGGGAGCAGGCTCCAGGCTCCGAGCCATCAGCCCAGAGCCCGACGCGGGGCTCGAACTCACGGACCACAAGATCGTGACCTGAGCCAAAGTCGGATGCTCAACCGACTGAGCCACCCAGGCGCCTCTCCCACAAGACCTTTTGTGCATAGACTTCTGTGGGGCTGCTCAACCAGTCTCTGCAAGGCATGGTTGACCATGTCTGCTTTCCAGCATAAACAGAACCTTCATTCTCCAACTAAGATCTCTTTTACGAGTGATTATAAGGAGACAAGCTTCCTACCCCAGGAAGTACTAAAAGCAAGAAGAACCACCTATAATAAAATTGTAGAAAAAGATATCATGCTCCTTGACGTAATAGGATATACAAGATCATTTTAAAACTCATCAGTATCTTAAATTTATAGGTAATATAAGTTTACTGACCAGCCAACAGAAAGTTGAATTAACATAGTCTCATCTAAATTGTCTAAAAGCTTGAGAACTAAAAAATAAACCTACTCTCAGAATCTGATATATGTTTTTTAAAAAAAAACAAGTTCTTCTATGACTACAAATCCATTTACTTTGCCAAGAGAAGGAGGAACACACGGCGTTGCTAGTTGTAAATTAGGTATTTATCAGTTGGAGAGGTTTTCTTGTGCTCTTTTTACCAAATGTTCTGGGGATTTTAAGAGTGGCTTTCCAGGTCATCAAACTAATTACCTTCAGTATTTCTTAAAGAACAGAGGTGGTAAGAAAAACTCGCTCAGATGGTGTAAATGAAGCACCAGCTACCTCGAATACAAAACAGGTGCCCAGCAATGTATTTGGGGCAGCTGATGCTGTGTTTGCTAAGTGGGCACCATTCAGATTTCAGGTCCATTTGGCAACTTCACTTTTTGTTTTTGGCAACTCCATTTTAATTGTGTTTAATGATGAACATAGAATTCTGGAGTCTTGATCTTCTAGTTGTTTGTGTGTGTGTGTGTGTGTGTGTGTGTGTGTGTTTAATAAATGAACTGTGTTTTCAGCGTGCCACTACTTCTTCCATTCTTGTTTCTTTCTGTAGTTTTATAGAGTGTGAACATTTATGTTATTATACATGGAAAGCAAGTGGTACCAGTAGCTCAAGAACTGTTTGGGTCTTCAGGTCTTTCAGCTGCCTGTTCATGCAGGAGATTCCTGAATTCTCACAGCACTGCACTTTAATCCCATGGAGAACGGGGGACAGTACATGGGTCATCTTTCTTGCTACAAACAGAGCAAAGACGTAGGCCTTCCCCACGAAACTCCCTTTCTCCTCCAGTGGCAAAACATTTAACTATTTAATAACTAAGTGAACAGACAAGGAGGCATCGTGATATACTAGGGAGAACATGGGTCTACCAAATACACAGACATGAGTTTGAATACTAACTTGATCCCTTGCTCTTTTGGCTTTGTTAAGTGCGAATCACAACAGCGACCACATGGGAGTTTTAGAAAAATTAAATAATAAATATAAAAGCACCATACGTGCTCAATAAACATTATTTCTTTTTCCATTGCCTCAAAGTTTGAGGAGAGGATTAATGGGGGCATGTATGTCAATAGTGCTTGTACATTTTTGAGTCAAGAAGTCCTAGGAGATTTTCATATGGCTATGGACTTTCTCCTGGGGAAGGGAGGAACCCATATAGATGGAAAAAATAAAGAATTAGGGCTCAATGTGGGGAAATTCACGGACCTTCCGAACATACCATCAGCAGATGGTATTAATAATGTTAATTGTCATCTCCCTGGTTGTTGCTCTGTTCTGTCCGAAATCCTTAGTCAGGGTTGACCTCAACATACAGGACCAATGTGATGTTAAGGAGCCTAGCAAACACAGAATGTTCTTTCTATACCCAAGACCCTGAATTTAAAGCTTAGATCACTGTTCAAAGATTTATGTTTGGTAACTAAACTTTGAACCTTGTCTTGAGATCAGATTGTAGACAAAGAGATCCTGGGGACCTGAATGGAGATGGAAGGAAGGAAAGCAAGTGACTGACCTCCAACAGTTTGGGGGAAAGGTTGGAGAACAAGAGGCTGGGGTTCTTAGGTTTTTTTCATCCACTTTATAACTTTAATCAAGTATTTGTCCTAGCAGATGCACAGTCTAAAATTCATATTTAAATGTGTGTTACATTTTTATTTTTTATTTTTTAATGTTTATTTATTTTTGAGAGAGAAAGAGCTTGAGTGGGGGGGGCAGAGAGAGAGAGAGAGACAGAGACAGAGAGAGAGAGAGACACAGAAGTCTGATGTGGGGCTTGAACTCAAGGACTGTGAGATGGCGACCTGAGCCGAAGTTGGAATGTGTAACTGACTGACCTACCCAGGTGTCCCTAAATATGTGTTACATTTTAAAAAATCAAAGTAAACATACACCCAATTAAAAAAATGATTTAACTTAGAAAACAAAACAAAAACAAAACCTGAAACACTTGTCTACCAACATGCCCCTACCCAGTCCACATCTCTTTCTCAACAGAAAAATCTAACTGGTTTTAATTCTACTATCTTTCTACCTTATTTATTTTATGAACCTCCTCCTATAAGAAGTTAGGGCTTAGCTTACCTCGCTTATTCAGTGGGGAGAGAGAGAAAGAGAGAGAGGTGGGGGAAGGGAGGGAGGGAAGAGGGTGAGAGAAAAAGGGGGACTGAGGGAGGGGGAAGGGGAAAAAGGAAAGGGGAGGGGAGAAAGAGGGACGGGGAAGGAGGGAGAGGCAAAGAGGGAGAAATGGAGGGAGAGGGAGAGAGAGAGGCAGGAATATGGAGGGAGGGAAAGAAAATACATCTAGGGTAGCCATTTCAGTTGGAAATTCTTTCAACCAAAGAATATCTCTTTAGGACAGAAAATGTGTATCTTGCTATTTTCTGTGTATATGTGCTGCCCTTCATTTTCTTAGTTCTCTTCCTTTTTGGAAATTCTTCTAATCACAGTCTGTTTCTCTTCTTTAATTTTCTCTTTCTCTGCTCACAGTATGTTCTGGGAGAGTATCTTGTCTTTATTTTCCACTCTTTCCTTTGAACCTGTTTTTTTTTTTTTTTTGTAATTAAATACTTTTTTAATTGCTGAGAGCTAGTTCTTATTCTCTGTTCCTTTTTCATAGCCTTCTGTTGTTGGTTTATGGATGTAATATTTTCTCAAATTTCTCTTAGGAAAAGAGGGTTTTCTTAAAGTTCTTTTTTGTTCCTTACATTATCTCACTTTCCTCTCAATCAGTTTTTATTTTTGTTTAGTTTGGTCTTTTTGTTCATGCTGAAAGTTTTTATGAAATAACTGAAAGCCGTTGGTTGTTGGTTTATATTATGAATGAAGGAATGTTGACAACAAACTCCATGGCTGTAGGAGTGCAGCTTATAAATGGACAACATTGCTATAGTATGAAGAGCAGGGAGTCAGCCGTGTTTGTCTTGTGCTGTGTGTGTGTGTGTGTGTGTGTGTGTGTGTGCGTGCGCGCGCAGGTGTTGGAGGGGCATTCCAGAAGTCAAAAGGAAGTCTTTATTTGGAATACCAGAACTATACCAACTTTCCTAATTTTTCATTAGATGGTATACAGTCTGTTCAATTTCTTCAGAAAGGAGAGCCCTGGGTTTAGTTGTTGCTCTGTTTAGGGCCAAACACTTAGTTGGCTGCTAGCTCTGCCAGGGAGGGAGAGGGCAGATTTTGTATTATGAGCCTCTGTTTTCAGTCCTTCTCCATTTCTGCCCTATCTGCTTTGCCAAGTCAGCAGTCTTGTGGAGATTCTTCTGAGAAGGAAAATGTCCTCCTGAGTTGCATCCCTTTGTGAGACTCTCAGGTTGGAGCATTCTCTACTTCATTGACTCATGGTCATTTTTCCATTTGCTTTTCACATTTAAGGAATTTGTTGAAATGTGTGGTCTGACAACAATGTTGTCAGTGTACTCTAAGGAAATCATCGTTACCATTTACGGGGAGAAAGGGGAGACAAATGAGGGAGTAGAGTAAGCCATGATGATATGGAAGTCATAGCAACACTTAACAAAGTCCCTGCCCTCTCTTACTGTCCAGAACCCTGATATTTTTAAAGTAACCTCAAGTACCTAATCTGAAAGAGCTGTCACCCTCTTGTCCATGCTGCCCTGGCTCAGTTTCTTAACCATCCAGTTCCTCTTCCTTCTGCACTGCTCCATATATATACCATGTGTGTCCTCTGACATGTCACATCTCTCCATTCAAAATGGCACACCACTGAGTAGTAGTCTACATTTCACCCAAGTCTACATTTTCCCCAGGAATATTTTTTCCTTCTGAAAACAGGTGAAAGAGAAAGAGTGTAAGCATTTACCTGGCACTGTCCCAATTCCGTGTTCTGGGGGTTTGGGAGCAGGGAGGGCTGTTAGTCAGCACTTTTAATGGTTGTTAACCCATCAGAAATGAAAGAATGAATTTCCCTAGAGCAATAAAAGGGCAAGGTCAAGTCTTTTTCTTCACAGAGAATAAAGCCAAGCAGCTGGGCAATGAAAGACAAAGGAAGAAGAGAGAGCACATTCCTGAGAAATAGTTTTTTGTTATAGAAATGGGTTTCTGTGTATTCACAAAATTAAGTAACTAGTAAAACTTTTAATAGAGAAGATGACTGAATAAAGCCTTTGTTTACATTTCTTGAATAGCATTCCATTCACTAACTCAAACAGCTGAAATGACTTTTGAATTTTACTCAAAGTCATGGAGATATATATCCACTTTGGTTGTCTGGCCCATCACAGTCATAAATACCAAGAGTGAAGGCCAGTAAATCTGCCATTTCATAGCAAAAACAACACCATGACAATTTAACTAATGATTCCCTCACACCACTTTTATTATACAAAGAAAGGTTTCTCTTTTTGACAGAGAAAGACATCCTTCATGGATTCTTTTCCAGAAAGGCAGAAATGTGTGTCTTGTTGATATAGAACATTAAACTCAAATACAGAAATAAAGCAAAGAAATAAGCCTGCCTCTTCTTAATGCTTTTTAGGATGACTTTCTCCCACTCTCTTACTTTTTCATATTCTTTCTATATATAGTTTATAAGAGGATATCTTAAGAGTTTGACTGAGCTGGTGCCAAGCATTTGATGGACCTCATAGTGTGGGTCTAGTCAAGATTTCTTTTATCCCTCACCCCTTTTTTTTCTAGTCAAACTATTCTAGTCGCTATCCCTTAAACACGCCCAAAGTCTTCCTACTGGGATGCTACTGCATACATTGTTTTCCTTGTCTGTAAAGTTCGCCTCCCACCTATATGCCACAAAGTTCCACACCTCCTCCAAGGTTCAGATTCCACTTGCTCCGTAAATCTGTTCTAGACTGGCCTCGTCCTTTTGACATATACTTTTCCTGTTCCAAACTTCCATCACTTGAAATGTCTACTTTGTGTTATGGCTCTTGTGTATACACTGCCTCTCTAGTATCTCTCTGACTACAACAAGATCACTCAAACTTTCAACTTTTGTGAGAGTCAGGGTGTTTGCCCATTAGGGTATTTCATGAAAAAGCAAGCATCAATTTAAGAAGAATTTTTTTTAAAGATTTATAATTCTTAACTTAAAAGACACATTTTAAAAATAAAAAATAATGATTATTTCATAATCAAGAAAAGGAAATATTGTTGAAACATTTCATCAAAATATCTATAGCTAGCTAGACACAAATAGATCAATCCAAAGGTCAATTTCCTCTTCCAACCATTTCCCCCTTATTCTCTAATACTGCTAAGGCTGAAAAATTCTAGTTCACAGTTTATGGCTTTAACAGGTAGTTATGGACCTTGTACTTGAACCCAGACCAGAAACTGGGAATAGATCTCTCTCTACAAACTAATTACAGAACTCCTCTTTAAGGTGATGGCACATTGACTACAAATCTGGAGAAGTGAGGGATTTATGTTGGGAGAGAGGAATCAAGGATGTCTAATGCACCGTTTGGTTTCACTGGGGTCAGCCAGGTATTTCTTCATATTCTATGGATGCTTGTGTACATGGGTTTAAAATACATGCAATGATAGGTTATAAATTCTGTTCATAGGTAATTAAAATAAAGCATTAAGAGTTGAGAAAGGGTCAAAATGGCGACTGAGCTGTTTTCACCTCAAGTATAACTTCCTAAGAACGTTTTTAGGTTAGCTGAAGTTCATGATGTTTCACTCTGAAATAACATGTTCAGGATATAATATTTGTTAAAATAGCTAATATTTAGTGCATGATGACAATATGCCAGGCAGCATAAGCATGTTATGTGTGACCCTTAGGACAATTCTTTGAGGTAGGTACTATTATAAACTTTATTCGCTGATAACGAAATTGAGTCACAGAGGTTTGAAATGACTTCTAAAATCACATAGTTTTTGTATGGTCCAGCCGGGGTTTGAACCCAGGAAACCTGACTCCAGAAACTTAAGTCGTAGCCACTATGATTTCATTCTGGATTACACCATTTAAGAAAGCTACTTATAGAAACAATTGTGGCCAGAAAGAATAACTTCATTAAAATGTTTTTTTTTTTAATTTTTAAATGTTTATTTATTGTTGAAAGACAGAGCATGAGCATAGGAGGGGAAATGAGAGGGAGAGACACAGAATCTGAAGCAGGCTCCAGGCTCTGAGCTGTCAACACAGTGCCCGACGCGGGGCTCGAACTCAAAACTGGCAAGATCATGACCTGAGCGGAGGTCGGATGCTCAACCGACTGAGCCACCCAGGCGCCCCTAAAATGTTTTCATCTCATTCATCATTCAATAAAAATTCATGCCAGTACCATTTCCCCTGACCGCAAGTGTTTTTGTGTATCAAAAGACAACATTTGACATGACTATCATTTTCTGTGCCAAAAGAAGTGACAAAATCAACAGCTGCAATTTGGTTATATTTAGAACCTCAGTATTTCCCTCAAAACTGAAAGAATGTTACCAGTAATGTGGCTCGCCATCACTTTTATTCTTGAACAAAGTACTCTGTGATCAGGGGCATCCTTTTTTCTTTGTCTAGTGATGCCCTTCCCCTCTACACATATAACTGGTATAACATTTGGTATTTATTCCAAGACAACCTACACCACAGTATATAAAATGACCATTCACTAAACAAAAATCTTCAATGGCACATATTTTCATTAATAAACAAGTGAGAAGTTATTCAGCAGTCATTTCTTATACAGTTTATCGCTGAACAAAAGTGGGAGTGGAGAGTATTAGGGGTGCTGACCTCCCTGTACAGTTGAAAATCTGCCTATAACTTTTGATTTCCCCCCAAATTAACTACCAATCACCTACTGTTGACCAGAAGTTTACTGGTAACAAAACAGTTGATTAAAACCTATTTTGTATGTTATTTGTATTGTATAGTACATTCTTCCAATAAAGTGAGAGAAAAGAAAATGTTATTAAAAAACCATAAGGAAAATACCTTTTAGTAATGTATTTCTTTAAAAAAAATCCACATATAAGTGGACCTGTGCAGTTCAAATCTGTGTCACTCAAGGGTCAACTGTATACATATTGCTTGTAAGCCAAATGGGGTTTGACTAAACTTTAAAGCAAAATGTCAACCAAGAGCACACAATATTAATTACTCTTTTATACAGTATGATACTGAAATTCCAAAATGTTCTCTTATAAATGAATTTTACCAATAGCTCACTTTGTGTTGTGGTTTAAAAATATATCCACAAATTTTTTGACACTCTTCTCTTCAAAAGGTCAGTGTTGGTTCTCTTCCCCTTGGGCATACACTGGACTTAGTAACACACTTCTAACAAATAGAATATGGCAGAAATAGTGTGGAACTTCTGAGATTAGGTCATAAAAAGCATCATGGCTTCCTCTTTGGATCACTTGCTCTAGAGGAACCTAGCTGACCTTTTGTGAGAACACTCAGCTCCACAGACAAGTCCATGTGTCAAATAAATGAGGTCTTCCAACAACCACAAAAGAAGTGAGGTTTCCTGCCAACAGTCATGAGAGTAAACCATCATGGAAACAGCTCCTACAGCCCCAGTCAAGCCTTCCAATGACTAAAACCTTGCTGACATCTTGAGCACAACTTCTTCAGAGACCCTAAGCCATAACCACCTAGATAAGCCGTTCCTAAGTTCCTGACCCGTGGAAATTTGGAGATAATAAATATAACTTAATTTAAGCTTCCAGGTTTTGTGTTAGCTTATTACATTGCATTAGATAACTAATACACATTGTTTCTCTTC
Organism: Herpailurus yagouaroundi; assembly: GCF_014898765.1. Lineage (NCBI taxonomy): Eukaryota > Metazoa > Chordata > Mammalia > Carnivora > Felidae > Herpailurus > Herpailurus yagouaroundi. The sequence continues at coordinate 13,747,179 of NW_024412430.1, read as the reverse complement.
TGTACACACTGTTCATCATTAGCTTTATGACTTCTTTTATATTTTCTCTGCAGTAACTTGAATCATACCTGTTTTCACTTGGAGCACCTTGAATATGTTTTACTTCATCTCTTTCTTTAGTAGCATAATTCATCATTTCTAACTGAAAAGGTATAAATTTGCACTTGTACTAGAAAAACTCAATTAGTTTATTAGCATGATCACTGCACTCTGCTTAAATTCTGATAGTTTCATGCCACTCTTGGAAAAAAAATTATAATAATGAATTAAAGTGTAGGAGAAAATTGATATCCAGTCCACTGAAAACCAATTTTCAGATAAAAAAATCATTGTATTTACTGCTTGCAATTCATTCTAACTAATTTACAGAATCATGATACTTGTAGATTCACTTACTATAGCACATTCAAATTCATCCTCCATATTTGCACAAACTATTAACTACTTAGAATTTTTCCTTCAATGGTAAGATTTATATTAAAATTTTCAGCAATATTTTTAGGAATACATGTATTACTTGTTAAACCACTGGGCCATTTTGTGAAATAGTGTGTAATGTAACATAATAGTAAGGCAAATTTGCAATTTGATATATGTAAACAAAAAGACAAATAACACATACTTATGTGCACGCATTGTTGAAAATATCAATAAATTATAAAATACATAGACTGATTCAAAAAATGTATAAATTATTCTTATCATAAATTAAAGAGGAGACATCACTACAAAACCTACCGATATCAAAAAGGTGAAAAGCGAAAATTATGGACAACTTTAGGCAATAAGTTCAACAATAGAGATGAAATGAAAAAGTTCTTCAAAAGGCTAAAACTACCAAAGAATACTTAAGAAGACATAGGGAACCTGATTGGCTCTGTGTCTAGCAAAGAAATTAAATTGTATATAAAAACTATCCCAGAAAAAATGTGGGTGCAGATGATTCTAGTAATCAATTGTATCAAAATTTTGGTAAAGAAATAATACAAATTCTACCTTAACTCATTTTATGATGCCATGATTACTTTGATGCCAAATTAGACAAAGACATAAGAAAATAAAACTAAAGACCGATATTTCTCATAAACATAGATGTAAAATCCTTAAAAAATTTTAATAAATCCTTAGTAAAATTTTAGCAAGCCAAATTGAGGCACATATTGAAAGGATAATACAATGTGAGCAAGTGGGCTTAGTCCCAGAAAAGCAATTTTGATATAACAGTTAAAAGACAATCAGTGTAATCCATCACATTAATAAACTAAAAAAGGACCATATGATATCTTAATAGATTCAAGAAAAGCATTTGCCAAAATTCAACATCCAGTGTGATAAAAACTAGGAATGCAAGGTAATTTATCAACTGATAAAAGGAAACTCTACAGCTAACATTATAGTATGGTCAAAGACTAAAATGCCATGCCCCTAAAATGGGAACAAAGCAAGATATTAACTCTCACCACTTCAGCATTATACTCAGGTTCCAGCTAGTTCGATAATGCAAGAAAAAGAAAAAAAAAAGACATACAATTTGGAAAAGAGGAAGCATAATGTTTTTGTTTGTTTAAAGTTTATTTATTTAGACAGACAGCATGCTCATGAGCAGGGGAGGAGCAGAGAGAGTGTGAGAGAGGATCCCAAGTAGGCTCTGCATTTGCAGCACAGAGCCTGATGTAGGGCTTGACCTCACGAACCCTGAGATCATGACCTGAGCAGAATCAGAGAGTCAGATGCTTAACCAATTGAGCCACCCAAGTGCCCCAAGAAGAAGCATAAGTGCTCATTCAAAGACGGCATGAATGTCCGTCTAAAACATTTTAAGGAGTCTATATATAATCTAGTTCAAAGCAACTAGAACTAATCAGTAAAGTTTGCAACAGGTATATTTTACATAGAATGTAAGATTGATATAAAAAATTCAATTGTATTTCTATATACTAAAAATAAACAATTGGAAATGGAAATTAATAAAATACATTTACAATAATATTAAACAATGCAATATGAATCAATGTAACAAAGTATGTACAAGACCTGTATATTGAAAACTATAAAACACTGCTTAGAGAACTTAAAGGAGACCTAAATAAATGGAGGGATACACTACGTTCACCAGACTTTAATTCTCCTTAAAATTATCTATACATCCAATGCAATTCTCGTCAAAATTTCAGTAGGATTTTTTTGTAGTAATTGATAAGCTAAGTCTAAAATTTATATAAATGCAAAGGATTTAGAATAAACAAAACAAATTAGAAAAAGAACCAAGTTGGAAGACTTACATTTCCTGATTCCAAGACTTAGTATAAAGCTTCAGTAATCAGGACAGTGTATTACTGGCATAAGGACAGATGTATACAACAAGTAACAGAATAGAGTCCACAAATGGACTTACCCATAAAAGGTCAATTGCTTTTCTGACAAAGACACCAAGGAAAAAGGACAGTCTTTTCAACATATGGCACTGGAATTGGATGCCCATACTTAAAAAAAAAAAAAAGAATCTCAACCTTTACCTCACAACATACACAAACATTAACTTGAAACACATAATAGGCTTACATGTAAGAGATAAAACTAGAAAACTTCTAGATAAAAACATTGAGAAAAATCTTTGAGACCCTAGATGAACAGAGAATTCTTAAGTGGGGCAGAGAATTCACAAAAAAATTTTAAAAAATGGACAAAATGGACTTCATCCAAGATAAAAACTCATTATTTGAAAGCTATGTTAAGAAAACTAAAAGGCAAGCCACAGACTGGGAGAAAATATATGCAAAATATATATCTGACAAAAACTTGTATCTAAATATATAAGGAACACTTACTACTCAATAACAAGAAAAGAAACCAATTAAAAATGGGCAATATATTTAAACAGAAACTTCACCAAAGAAGATATTCAAACGGCAAATAAACACAAAAAAATGGTGCTGAACTTCATTAGTTGTTAGGGAAATGCACAGAAAACCCATGAGAAAACTCTACAAATGTGTTATCATGGCTAAAATTAAATTAGTAGACATTATCATGTGTTGGTAAGTGTATGGAACAACAGGATTTCTCATTGCTGGTGTGAATGCAAAATAATGGAGACACTTTGGAAAACTGGCAGGAATTATTTTACAAAATTAGCAATACACCACACAGCCTAGCAATAACGCCCTCAGATGTTTACCAAAGAGAAATGAAAACACATGCTCGCACAAAGATGTGTACAGAAATGTTCACAGACACCTTATCGAGGTGGCATCACCATGGTGGTTAAGAGCATACACTTCAAAGCTAGGTTACATAAAAGCTAATAATGGCCTCAGGATAAAAAATCTTAATATCTATAAACTGGTAAATGAATAATGCATCCATACAATGAAAAACTACTCAATGATAAAATGGAACTCACTACCAATGTATGTGACTATGCATGGATCATAAATTAATTATACTATTAGTTAATAAAGCCAGGCCCAAAAGACTATATGACTCCATTTATATGCTCTAGAAAAAGCAAAGTCATAGTGGTAGAGAATCAGTTGACAGTTGTCAAAGCCTGGAAAGTGGAGACAAAATTGACTGCAAAAGACTAAAGGGACGCTATCTGAAGAGATAAAAATGTCCTGTATCTTGATAACAGTGTTGGTGGTTACAAGACTGTACGGACACATTTGTCAAAACTAACCAAATTTTGCATGTAAAATTAGTGACTTTTATATTATGTAAATTACATTTTAACAAAGCTTATTAAAAAAGAAAAAAAAAAGCTGATAGGAAAAAAATTATTCTGGCCAAGATGCATACCACCTGTTAAGAAAGCAATGACATTTAAAAGCACAATAGGATGTTATGGAAAAATTATACTTTACCTTATGTTTCAAATCTGTGAAAAATATGTAATAAAATTGTTTTCCTGATTCCTTTTTTTTTTTTTTTTTTTGAGCCTAACAAACCACTCTGTAGACCAAACTTTGTGTTGCAACCATCTAGGAAAGGGCTTTTGATGTGACTTAGCCCTGACTTACACTAGTTTAGTTTCCTTCACTGCATTATTTTAGCCTACCCACTCCTTAAATACAGACATCTCTCAATGTTCTGCTCATGGTCCTTCACCTTCCTTTTCCTCTCCCAGGACTTCACCAGTCCCCATAACTCTATCTGGTATATGGTGGCTTTGTAGTCACTCTCACTAGAGGTAGAATATACTTCTATATCCCTTAGTTTTGAGCTTAGCCATGTTTTGGTCACTATGATGTTTAATGGACTTAACCCCAATGGAGGTTTAATGTGTTTGCAGAGTTAAGCTTGCCTTCTATAAAGAGATTCTCCTGTGAAACTTCTGTCCCTTCACTCCAAGCCCCAGAAAAGACTATAGGTGCCAACCTCTGGTCAATCTGAAGACCCAGAAGCATGAGAATAAAGCCTGTATGCCACTGGGTTTGGGGATAATTTGTTATGCAGCATGATTGCTGGCATCTTCTTGTCCCTTTTCGTTTCTTCCCTTTTTTTCCAGGGACTTTCAGTGGAAGAGATCATCCATTCTCCGTGCTATCATTGTCACATCTAAGGGAAAATACCACTAGATCTGCCTCTAACCTGGCCTCTCTTCTGAGCACCAGATTCCCACATGATGTCTACAAAGTAAGTATCTACTAGATACATGAAGAAAGAGAAAAACGAAATTCTATCAATTAGTGGCCTACTAGAAACTTATATACTTTTTCCATATGTTGCCTCAGTGAATATTTTGATGAGTTAATGGAAGTATTACTGGTATAAGTTAAACTGGAGAGAAGGTTACTTGTAATTACTTGCCCTCGGCAAGATGAAATGGGACCGTATATGTTCTCACTTGGAAAGGGCACGTTAAAGAAAAAAGAGGAGGATGGATGAAATAGATAAAGGGGATTAAGAGTACACTTATTTTGATGAGCACTAAGTAATGTACAGAACTGCTGAATCATGGGCACCTGGGTGGCTCAGTCACTTGAGCATCAGACTCTTGATTTTGGCTCAGGTCATAATCTCATGGTTCATGGGATTGAGCCACATATCAGGCTCTGCATGACAGTGTGGAGATTGCTTATGATTCTCTCTCTCCCCCTGTCTCTGCACTCCCCCACTCATGTGCCCACATTCTCTCTCTCTCTCTCTCTCTCTCTCAAAATAAAGAAATAAACATTTACAGAAATTAACTGCTGAATCATTATACTGTACACCTGATACTAATAAAACACTGTACGTTAACTGTTCTTTAATGAAAAAATAGTCCTAGGATTACAATTAATGGATTTAAAATTATTTTTGGTCTAATTTTTAAGAATTGTTTATATAGTATAGGTACTTATATTGCTGTAATACAGAGCTGATACTACATAAAATATTTAGCTTCTCCCTTCACTATAAAATGGAATTTATATTTTTATTCTTTATTTGAGAAAGAGAGAGAGAGCACGAGTGGAGGAGAGGGTCAGAGGGAGACAGAATCTTAAGCAGGTTCCAAAACTCAGCATGGAGCCCAACATGGGGCTCAATCCCACAATCCTGGGATCATGACCTGAGCTGAAATCAAGAGTCGGACACTAAATTGATAGAGCCATAGATGCACCCCCAGAGTTTATATTTTTATAGGAAAAAGTATAGATGCACCAGGGTTCATTTACTGAGATAACTTTTTAAAGTGTTTTGCTATTGGCTTTCAAAGGGTATTAAGGTAATCTATAACTACTATATAATCCTATCATCACAATGCATTACATGAGTAAGAAAGGAGATGGCCACATTGTCATGTGCTTGAAAATGCATGTGTATGAGCAAATTATTTTGGTGATGTAGAAGCCAAATCACTTTCTGAAATATTTACAGGGGTGAATGAAATGAGATACCTTTTTCCTTGGTTAAATTTTGTTAGAATAGGCTTTTTAGAACAGTTACATATTTACAAAAAGTTTAAGAAGCTGTAACAAAGTTCCCACACACTCCTTCAAGTAGTTTCTCCTATTATTAACTTATTAGTTATGATTAATGAACAAACACTGAAGCATTATTATTAAATAAAGTCCATAGTTTATCCAGATTTCTTTATTTTTAACCTACTGTCTTACTGTATTTTAGGATCTCACCCAGATTACCACATCACATTCTGCTTATGTTTTCTTGTTTTTTTGTTTTTTTGGGTTTTTTTGGCTGTGACAGTTTCTCAAATTCCTTATTTTTGATGAACCTGGCAGTTTTGATGAATACTGGTCAAGTATTTTGTAGAATGCCCCTCTACTAGAATTTGTATGATGTTTGTCTCATGACTAGACTGGAGTGACAGCTTTTTGGGAAGAAGATAACCAGATGTAAAGAGACACAAAGGGATATTTTCATCACACCACAACACAGGTAAGTACTATCAACATGATTTATCACAGCTGGTGTCGACCCTAATCACCTGGCTGAGGTGGTGTGTAATGTTTTCTCCTCTGTAAAGTTCCTCTTTCTCCCAGCTTGCCATACTGTATTCCATGGAAGGAAGTCACCATGTTCCGCCCACTCATAGGGAGTGTGGAGTTATGTTCCTCCTTTTTAAGGATGGAATATCTAAATAAGTTACATTGAAGTTCCTCTGCACAGATTTATCTTTTATTTATTCAATCATTTATTTATATCAGTGTGGACTAAAGGATACTTATTTTATACTTTGAGTTCTAGTGCAGTAGTATTTTATCTTGTTGTTCCAATTGTTTTAGCTTTGGCCATGAGGAGTTCTTCCACTTGTGGGGTGCTGGGGTGGCTCAGTCGTTTAAGTGTTGGACTCTTGATTTCAGCTCAGGTCATGATCTCATGGTTTGTGAGTTTGAGCCCCGAGTCAGGCTCTGTGTTGGGTGAGGAGCCTGGTTGAGATTTCTCTCTCTCCCTCTCTCTCTTCCCCTCCCCTGTTCTCTCTCTCTCTTTCTCTCAACATAAGTAAATAGACTTAAAAAAAAAAAAAAAGGAGTTCTTTCAGTTGGACTGAACTGTCCTGTGTCCCTTTGGCAACACCCCATCAATGTAGGTTTTTGCTTTGTTTTGTTTTTTGGAATTTCTTACTTTCTGTCACTATAAGGGATTCCAGTCATACCTTATATATTTCCTACTCTAGCCCAAGAATCAACCACTTCTCCAAGGAGCCCTGCTTCTTGTTACTGGAAAATGGCATTAGATACCAAGATATAGCTGCTGAGTGTACTTGTGACTAGAGTATTCTTACTTGTAGGTCTCTCATCTGACAGGGCAAGGATTATATATGTGACTAACTACCCCACAGACACATATCTACAGATATTTTCATATATAACCATCTGTATCTGGATTGAGTTAAACATGAGTGCATATGAATGCCTCCAACTCTAATCTATGGTCACATGGATCATTTTAGCCTCCTCCCCTTGCTTAACGGTGGATTCCCATTCTAACAGTGAGAAACCTGGCCCCTGCCATCTGCCACACATTTACTTAATTTTTAAATTCCAATATACATGCATAGCAGTATCAGAATTGTTAAGCCATAACCCCATGGGAAACAAATTTATTAACTAGAGTGCAGTATGTGTGTGTGTGCACACAGCCACTTAGGTCAGCAACCTCCCCCACCCCCTTCAGTGAGGTTGTCTCATACATTTGTAATCCAGTTTGATTTTCATGTCACAGGCTACATTCTTCCTGAGATCCCTGACCTCCTAAATGATATGGTGAAAGTTACACAGATTAAAGTTTACTTTGTGCCATATCAAGCTCTATGGGTCTTGACGAACGCATGATGTCAGGTATCCGCCATTATAGTCTCAGGCAGAAGAGATTTACCACCCTGAAAACCTCCTGTGCTTCACCTACTCAATCCTCCCCTACTCCCCCGAACTCCAGGCAACCACTGATCTCTTTACTGTCTTTAGAGTTTTTCACTTCTATAATGCCATATAATTGGAATCATAAAATGCACAGCCTTTTCACACTGATCAACCAATTTTAATATTCATTTTAGGTTCATCATCATGCTGTTTTTCATGACTTGATAGCTTATTTGATTTTATAGCTGAATAGTAGTCCACTGAATGGATATACAACAATTTGTTTATCCATTCACCTAGTGAAGGACATCTTGGGTTCTTTCACATTTTTGACAAACACATTCCTATAAGCAATGTAGGAACCCTCAACAATACTTGTTCCATGATGAAAACAGAGAATTAAGTGAACATACACATATGAGCATATATATATATGAGATACTGAGACCCCCAGGCACCTTCCTCTATGAGGGTTCCAGAATTCTTGTGCCGGTCTTTTACTCTTCAGGCAGGATACTGAAGGATCTATAAAGGATCCAAAAGAATGATGTAACATTAAGGATTCTTCAATAAGATGGCCCGGTCAGGTCATCTTTGGTGAAACTCATAGTCCACATACCCCACTCAAGGGTCTGCAATCCCAGTGAGTTTTTAGTCTCTCACTCATATGCAAAGAAACAATGAAAGATCACAAAAATCCAGAGGAAATCCTCTAACATGAAAGGTGGACAGTAACCAAATAGCAAAAGATAGGGAGAATCGGTTGAAAGTCCCACTTTGACTCAGGTCATGACCTTGCAGTTCGTGGGTTCAAGCCCTGCATCTGGCTCTGTGCTGACAGCTCAGAGCCTGGAGCCTATTTCAGATTCTGTGTCTCCCTCTCTCTCTGCCCCTCCTCTGCTTGCTGTCATTCAAAAAAAAAATTAAAAATTAAAAAAAATCGCCAAATATAATGTGCAATAAACAGGTTCTGAAATGAAAAGGAAACTTAAAAATCCCTTTCTTTAAAAACCTCAGATGCAGAAAATATTGCAACACAGAAAGAACAGCAGACTGAATGGGTGAGGGGGGGTGGGCTGTGCGAGGGTTTAGAAGCAAATATGGCCAAGGCAAGGCTGTTTGTTTGTGCACCTGATGAGGCAATTTTCCATACTATCCCTGCATTGTCCTGCAATCTTGACATATGCCTTGAGCATCAAAGGGAGGCTTGTAGGACTCCTTTCCATCCCACAGGGTCTAGGAGTCATTTCTGAGCCTGTCAAAATACGTGTTTTACTGTGTGATGCTTTCTAATAGTAAGACCTTCTTATAGATTAGTCAGAAAAATATTTCAACACATGAACATCTATCATTTCTATTTATTTATCCTCTCCCTTTTCTATGTTCAAGCATGTGTCACAGCTGGTTCTGTGAACATTACCTCAAGAAAAGTGTGCGTGTGTGTGTGTGTGTGTGTGTGTGTGTGTGTGTATGAGAGTACATGTATAAGAAATAACTCTCACATGGAATAGAAATAACCTAAAAGAGTCTTTGAAGATGTGATTAGTTAATTTAAGATGAGGTCATACTGGATTTATGTGGGCCCCAATCCAAAGACTAGCATCCTTCTAATGAGAGAAATTAGAGACAAAATTTAGACACGTAAAGAGATAAGACAGCCACATGAAGACAAAGGCAGAAATTGAAGCAATGCAGCTGCAAACCAGGGAACAAGGATTGCCAGCTGCCACCAGAACCTGGAAGAGGCAAGGACGGATCCTCCCCCAAAGCTTCAGAGGACGTGGCCCTGCTGATGTCCAATTTTAGACCTCTAGCTTCCTCACCTGTTGAGGAATACTTTCTGTTGTTTGAAGCCAGTCAGTTTGTGGTACTTTGTTACAGCAACCTTCAGAAACTAATGCACGGGGATACTTGTACACACTCAGTTATCTTAGCCAGACGTTTGACAAAGGTAGGGACAGAAGGCTGGGGAGGTCAAGAGGCGAAGCAGGCGAGAGAAAAACAGAGAAGAGCTATGTTCTTGTAATAGTTAGGGCTTTCCAGAAATAAATGGGACCAAACATAATTTGATGGAGGGACGGACAGACAGGTGATATAGACGGATTCAGCATAAGGAATTGCCTCACACAGTTATGGAGGCTGACAATTCTCAAGATTTGCAGCTGGTAAGCCAGAGGCCCCAAGTGAGCTGTTGGTGGGGTTCTACTTCAAATGCTGATCGAGTAAGACCCAGGAGAGACGATGTTTCAGTTTAAGCCCAAGGGCAGGAAGAAAACTGATGTCTCAGTTGGAAGGCAGTCACACAGGAGGAGTTCACCTTACTCCCAGAGAAGGATTAGCTTCTTCTTCTAGTCAGTCCTTCAACTGATTGGGTAGGGTGTCCTATCCACATTAGGGAGGGCACTGCGCTTCACTCAGCCTACCAATGGCAATGTTAACCTCTCCATAAACACCCTCACTTACACACCCAAAACCATGTTTGACTGAATGTCTAGGTACCCCATGGCCCAGTCAAGCTGCCCTCAAAAAGTAACGGTCACAGTCCTACTTCCTGGCAGGACTGGAGACAGCAAGTCCCTGGGAAGCAAAACCCGGAGGTGAATGAAGCAGATCCATGCATGGCCGGTGACAAAGCTGTCACCCCGAAGAAGACCACATGGATCTGATTTGTGTGGTTCAGCCATAACCGGAGCAAGCCAAGGACATGATAAACAAGGACAGCTCACTCTTTTTTGTGGGAATCTTTGGAAACTCATGAACCTCCCAAACTTGATCTAACTGAAGTTAAATTTCTCACAAGCCCAGCTGAAATAGATCAGTCAGTTCCTAGGATATAAAGAGATGAGATTCCACACATGTGTTCGTTACCTGAAATTTATAATCTCTCTATAAATCAACCTCTGGCAAAATAAAATGGCACGGGACACCCCAAAAAACCCTTGAGAGCAACTGAAGGTCCTGTCACATAGAACCTGTTTCAGTGAATGTTAGACTAGAAATGGACACCCGGCCAATTAATTCTTAAGAAATAGAAGTTTCCTGGGGTGCCTGGGGGGGGCTCAGTTGGTTAAACATCTAACTTTTTATTTCAGCTCAGGTCATGATCTCATGAGACTGAGCCCCAGGTCGTGATCTGTGCTGACAGCGTGGAGCCTGTTTGGGATTCTCTTTGTGTCTCGCTCTCTCTCTGTCTCTCTCCGTCTCTCTCTCTCTCTCTCTCTGCCCGTCCCCCACTCATTCCCTCTCTCTGTCTCTGTAAATAAACATTAAAAAAAGAAATAAATAGAAATCTCCCTGCACAGCCTGCATTTCTGATTACACACAGGCCTGCTACTTGACATTAAGGGATGGAGAACACAGGAGTGTTCTGTGAAGACTTCTGCTTGCCTTTGCCAAGTCCACATGAGAAGTAAGTCCTTTAGATATAGGTAGGAAAGCTCTTGGGACAGATGCATATGATGCTGCAACCCCCAAGCACTACGGGCACCAAACTCACTATACTCTGATGAAGCCTCTTTGTCACGATTTTCCAGGAAATCAACTTATCCCCAATGTAAAACGTAGAAAACCGTTAAATCAGGGCCACATAATGGAATGACTATAGAATGCAGGTGCATAAAGATGCACCTAACTGAGGACCTAACCCTCAGTTACTGCTCCACTGATTAAGTCATGGGAAGCATCGCCAGAACGAAAAAGCATGAGGATATGGTTCCTCGCAGGAACCCTGAAGGCAGGAAGGAAGCTTTTAGCGACTGTCTGCTTTTCTGGATAATTTTTGTCCCTGGCAATGGTGTGGGGACCCTGGAAAACTATACACTTTGGTATCAGGAAGGCTGGGGTTTGAATTCCAACCCTGTCACTTTTGAGGACATTAGGTACATTACTTAACCTCTTGCTTCTTAAAAATAACTAAGTTTTCTTACATCTTCCTCTTCAGCTTGATTCAGAGCTTTCATTTCTAATTATGACTTTATACCCTGGCAAGAGAAAGCCACTTTTGGGGTGGGGGTGGCATTTTCCAAAAATGACACAGCTTTCCATCTGATCAGAAATTCCTGGACAACCGCTGTTTGAACAGCAAATAACTCTTTAGAAAGAATGCTAATAAATCAATTACTTCATAAACTAATGAATGGATAAATAGGAGAGAGCAGCATCAACAGATAAGAGAAGGCTTACTAAAGAAAGAGAACGAAGAAACATTTAGTGGCTCTTCTCAAGCGAGACTCTTGAATGCAGAAGGTCAACCTCCTGTGGCTTCTGAGGCCATAAATTGTGGTCTCTTCTAATCTTGAAAGGCCATTGCAAATATGATTCTCTGTCACTGTAGTGGCTGGGGCTACCTGGGGAAATCACACCTCTGCAGTGCATATGAAGGAAACTAGTGAGACTGATAACGGACTAATGAATGGCTTGATTCTCAGCCAATCAACTGGGCCTACAGAAGATCCAGCTTTTCAGAACAAGCCTCTGTGGCCCTCAGTGGCTACCTGATATGGTCACCTGCAGGCTATTAAGCATAGTGCCCGATTGCTCCAGGGTAGGACAACCTTTGATGCTGAGTCCTCATGATACAGAAGGAAATGTCCCCATGAGATCACCAACATAATCACTCATGTCCAGGAACACATATGAAGGATTATTTTATTCTCTGACTTTGGGAAGATTCTCTGACTTTGGAAGAAATCTCAGAGAGCATCTGACCTGGCCTTTATGTGTTACAGATGAGGAATGGACCGTCTAAATGGAGATGGTAATTTTTTTTTTTTTGAAGGTGACTGAGAAGACTTTCTTTTACTTCCTCATTTTGTCATTGACAGGCTAGATCCAGCTTCAGTCTAGCCACTATACATAACCGTCCCTGCTCAGCTGGCCACGGGGATGTGGCTCAGAAGGCTGTGGAAAATCAGGATGTAAACGTCGAAGTTAGATAGAGCCCAATGTACTTCTTGGCTTACTTACAGTAAAACCTTGGTTTCCAAAGCACTCGTATATCAAAGCAAATTTCAAGAACCGTTGGTTCACTTGTGATCACATGACATGTGGCATCATGTACTACTCGTTTTATAAGACATTTACAGAATGTCTTGTTTATCAAGTTAAAGTTTATTAGAAATGTTTGCTCGTCTTGCGGAACACTGCAGACAATTTGCTCACAATCCAAGGTTTTACTGGTATTCTTTCCTAATTTCTTTGAGGAAAGCTATCTACTGAGTGTCTTCAACACTTTGTTTCCCACTCCCTAAACTCAGGTTAAGAGGAAAATAATAAAGACCTGGTTGTTTGGTATTTATAAAGAGTTTTCACATGCACTGTGTGGGTTTGGATCTTTATAAGGACACTGTGTGGCAGGCAGGATGCATAGATTTCCACTTTCTACACAGACACAGTTCTGGGAAGACTACAGTCAGACAGGATGAATCATCTGCTCATATCCCTTGCTTTCTTATCTATCTGAGGAAATCCACTGAGGCCTAGAAGCAATCTGAAGATCTCTTTTTTCTTTCATTTTTGTACACTTAACCTAGAAGTAGGCAGTCCCCTGTTTTCTTTCTGTTATCACAGAACATATAGCATCTCCCCCAAAAAAGGCATGGCCCACATTCATGCTGCCTGTACATCACACACACTTTTGACTGCCACTGGCTGTTGTAAATCCTTTCTTAGAAAATGGGATTGACAAAAGTGAAAAAAAAAAAAAAAAAAAAAAGGTAACCTGGATGTAAAAGCAACTGCCTTCTGTTTTTGTTCCTGTCATATTCACAAAGTCTTTTGTAGAAAAATACCTGGAATTAAGTGGTGCTGCAAAAACAAAACAAAACAAAACAAAACAAAACAAAACAAAAAAAACAAAACAAAAAAAACACAAGGCACTGGATTGCAATTTACTATCACTACTACTATTTCTAACTCATACAGCATTTTAAATGAACACTCCTTTTTTTTTTTCTATTACTCCCATTTCATAGATGAGGAAATTGAGCTTTAATGAGTTTAGGTGAATTGAATTTCCAGTGTATCTCTATCAGCACTTTGCAAGGGCTCGGTTAGTATTTGCTGAATTGAAGAGCATTCACTTCTATATCTCTTTTTGCACTTAATATTCAAATTAATGGCTGAACCAGGTTTCCCCCCCCCCCTCTTGGAGAAGTGCACACCATGGAAAGGTGCCTCTGGGAATGCAAATAGCCCAGTCTATGTATTAGGCAACTATAAACAAATGGAGATTTGCACAGATGTAATTAAGAGTAGAAAATACAAACCTATGTGCAGAACCATGATTTACAGTCAAATTCACCTGCCTTGAAAGCTCATATTCGATTGCTCCTCGTTTGATTACCAAGCTGGTATTTCAATGCAAAGCATATGCTTGTGGGCCCCCAGGTTCTCTGGGCTTATGAATTAGCTAATAACTTTGAAACGAACCTTTTAAGGGAGGAGTGCTTTATGCCTCAGCAATGCAAACATGGGCAAGTGAAAATATATGCATCTCGACTGGTTATTTTTGTACGGAGGACAAATGTGTAAAAATATGTTTACCAGAAAAAAATTTCTGGTTTTGACTGTTTGCCAAACGTTACACAAATAATTAGTGATGTTGTTAAATGCTCAGCAGCTCTTCCAAGGCTTCTTTTTTGGCATCAAATATGTTCGTTCTCCAGTATACGGGCATATATAATAATTTAAAGTATTCATAGAACATAGCTTCTGGCTTGACTTACAAAATGGGCTGCTAATGTTTCATTCCTTTCATTTATCCTTTTCAGTTTCTCTCTCATATATGAGAGCCTGAAAAGAGATGAATGAGATTTTTTGTCACAAATCTAACTTAACTTTTCTAAATTGTAAGTAAAATATCCTAAAGTGGTTGTTCATTTTGTCCACATTCCCTTCTCCATCATGCATCTTCTTCCAATATATTTGGAAGGTAAAATTTTGAGGGGCGCCTGGGTGGCTCAGTCGGTTGAGCATCCGACTTCGGCTCAGGTCATGATCTCATGGTTTGTGACTTCGAGCCCTACAGGGGCCTCATTGCTATCTGGGCAGAACTTGCTTCATATCCTCTGTCCTGCTTGCATGGATGCATGCTCTCTCTCTCTCTTTTCCAAAAATAAATGAACTTTTTTTTTTAAAAAAGGAAGGTAAAATTTCTAATAGAAAGCAAGAAAGCAAAAGTTTAAGGGCGAGAATACCAGAGCTTGGCTTTATCCCTCACCCGCTTCCTCTCCCCCCACCAAACACACCATCTTGAAAAGCCGGA
Organism: Herpailurus yagouaroundi; assembly: GCF_014898765.1. Classification (NCBI taxonomy): domain Eukaryota; kingdom Metazoa; phylum Chordata; class Mammalia; order Carnivora; family Felidae; genus Herpailurus; species Herpailurus yagouaroundi. The sequence continues at coordinate 13,732,110 of NW_024412430.1, read as the reverse complement.
ACGACCTAGAAAAAAGTCTCATCAGCTCTACTTTCTAGACTCGGTGGATGTTGCTAATATGAATAAAGTGTTGTTCCAAGAGTAAACTTTGGGTCTCACCACCACGTACACTCAAAATGTCTGCCATTACTGTTTGCTGTCTTGAGTGAAATGCAGCAGTTTTAGGATATCAGTAAAGTAAAAGCCACCCCCTCCAACTGCAAACCCGCCGTGGTCAGTGGTACCAGAGGATGATGCATTTGTTGGTTAGTCCAGCTGGAGCTCCATGCCAGTATCTTTCCACTACAGGGGAGCCTGGCCATGAAAGGGCCCAGGAGGAGTCACCTTGAGGAATGTGTTGTGTTAAAGCCAAATAGCAGAACTGTGTATCATATCTCTTATATCAGAAAAAAAAAAAAAATGTCAGGGAGGAAGAATCCTGCCCAAGGCAAAATGCCAACCATGAGACAGAATGGCAAGTAAAAAATGGGCACAGTTGTGATATACTGATGGGGGTAAAAACCCAAGATGCTGGGAGAGTATGTCAGAGGAGAAGGAGGAAAGAATAAGGAACTGCCAAAATGGAAGGCAGTCTGGATGTGTCCCAGAGCAGAGCACCATAGAAGAGCAAAAAGAGGTACAGCATATAAAACATCTTGTAAAGAGCAGTGACATCTCCCCATTTTACACATCCAGAACCTGAGTTGATGGAAGGAAGTCAAGGGCACTGCACAAAGTCCACCCAGTTGACCAAAGGTCCTACAAGGAGTGATTCGGCTTCACATTCTCACTGTGCAGGCTCCAAAGTCCTGATTCTACCTGGAGAAACGCTCCATGGACCCTCCTCAACACTGCCCGCCTCTACTAAGACTGGGAGAAGGCCAACACACAGAATCACTCAGGAAAATGGGAAAAGGAGGAAAGCAAAGGGGGCTGGACAGCTTGCAAGATGAGACATCTACCATTAGAAAATAAATACACCGCATGTACTGATGGAAATTAAAAAAAAAAAAAAAAGGCATGATCCAAGAGAAAACTCTTCATATCAGAATCTAGAAAAAAATATCCATGCAAATAAGGGCCCATTATTTCCCCCTCTGCACGGAATAGCTGGCTTGGAGTTTTAACATGGGAGGAAAAACCAGATGGCGGCAGACGGGCTTATTATAGAAAGTCCACTTGTACTGAAGTTTTCTCAGTGCGCTCCATCACTGCTGAGTGAGGTTTTGTTTTGTTTCCTTCTTAAGTGTAGGGCAGGCAAGTACCAAAATTTGTATAAAGTCTGAAACCTTTTCATGAAAATGTTCTGTTCAATACCTCCGATACATGATATATGATGCCACCACAGGAAAACTAGTGTTGCTACAGACGTTAATCATAATTATGAAAATTTTTAATTTAAATGTAGGTCTGAACACACAAAATACAGTGCATGGCCATCTGTTAGTTTTCCATCTGGGCTCATTTGCAAAATACATTCTGTTTCACTCCCCCCTCCCCCCTCTATTTATAATCTTCCCTGGAAAACAAATATGCCTAATCTATGGCATGCCAGAGCTGAAGTTAGCTATTTACAAGTGGCTTTTAATAGACATGGCTACAGTTGAAAGCAGTAACAGAAACTTCAAGGGTTTTTTTTTTTGGGGGGGGGGGGGTTGTGTGTATGTGTGTATGTGTGTGTATGTATGTGTGTGTGTGCAAGAGACACCTCCTTAGATTGTCAGTAGATTTCTCCTTTGAGAGTATCCCATCTCTATGTGAAAATGGCTTTACAGGTTATCTGTGAGGAACAATGAAAAATGGGGGCGCCTGGGGGCCTCAGATCGTGAAGCGTCCAACCTCAGTTCAGGTCATGGTATCCTGGTTCATGAGTTCGAGCCCTGCGTCAGGCTCTGTGCTGACAGCTCAGAGCCTGGAGCCTGCTTTGGATCCTGTGTCTTCCCCTCTCTCTGCCCCTTCCCTGCTCACACTCTGTCTCTCTCTCAAAAACAAATAAAAACATGTAAAAAAGTAATGAAAAATGCAATATTGCTCTGTCTCTTGGTATCATGCTAAGAATAATATCTAAAACTTGAAGCTTTCATGGCAGCACTTTCACAACAGCCATAAAGTAGAAATACAAATGTCTATCAACAGATGAATGGATAAACAAAATGTAGCATATCAATAAAGGGAATATTATTTAGCCATAAACAATGAAGGACTGATCCGGGTGCCTGGGTGGCTCAGTCAGTTAAGCATCTGACTTCGTCTCAGGTCATGATCTCACTGTCTGTGAGTTCAAGCCCCATGTGGGGCTCTGGGCTGACAGCTCAGCACCTGGAGCCTGCTTTAGATTCTGTGTCTCCCTTTCTCTCTGCCCCTCCTCTACTTGTGCTCTGTTTCTCTCTCAAAAATAAATAATCATTTAAAAAAATTTTTTTAATGAAGGACTGATAACTGATACATGCTACATTGTGGCTAAACCTTGAAAACATTAGGTTAAGTGAAAAGAGACACAAAAGGCCACATGATGCTTGATCTCATTTATAAGAAATGTCCCAAACAGGCAAATATGTAGGGACAGAAAGTAGATGAGCAGTTTAGTTGCCTGGGGCTGGAAGGTGAGGTTGGGGGACATGGGGAGTGACTTCCAATGGATCCCTTTTAGGGGTGACCGAAGTGTTCCAAAATTAAATGCTAGTGGTTGCACAATTCTGTGAATATACTAAAAAAAAACAGGACTGTACACCTGAGATAGGTAGACTTCCTGAAATATATATAATTTGTATCTCAAAAAAGGTATTAAAAAAACTATACAGCCAGACAGAGATGAAGAAATCACTTAGTCTATTTTTTACACTTTATCTTATTTTTGTTTTTTATGATTTTTTAATTTTTCATCTGTTTAAGATGGTACAGTGCGGTCTTGGTGGGGAGGCAAAAAATGATGGTTACCCAGCTGGTAGTGGTCAGGTTTCTGGGCGTCCATTCAAGGGTTCTCCCTGATCCGTAACGCTGAATGATGACGCTAATAAATTATCCCAGAGTCATGAACAGAGAGTACTGAAGAAGGAGAGGTTCAAATTCGAATGGGAAGACTCATTAGAAAATTACCTGGTGAAACCAAATCAAGGCAAGAAAGGCCTTCAATGATGCCGGCAGTATTAAGGACAGACGAATGTACTTGGCTCCAGGAGATCTCTTCGAGGTAAACGCTTCATGGCTTTGTATCTGATTGACTATGAGAAGTGGAAGGGAAGCAGACCTGGATGAGAAAGATGGCTGTGATCAAGAAGCCTAGACAAAGTAGGAACTGGAGAAAGACGACGAGTCTAATTCTTACCATGCATTGGAGTCATCCGGAGAACACAGAGTGCAGACACTAAACAGGAAACTGGCATGTGAGAACTCAAAGTTTGTCCTAGAGCTTAGGGCCTAAGATAAAGGAGGAAGCCATCTGGTGAGCATGGGCTGTGAGAGCACTGAATGGGTACAGCTGTCCTGGAGCCAGAGCAGAGAGGAGCAGAGACTGAGGACAGTACGCGGGGACTCCCACAGATAAGGATGCAGAGAGGAACAAAGAAACATTCTGGAATGAAGGTGGGAAATCGGGAGAGGTCAACAAAAACCAAGGCAGCAGATTGGATCTAAGCCCGTCAGAGGCTCTATGATGGATTTTGGAAGGCATCATTTGAGGCTTCATCCTTTGGTGAGGGTTTTAGTTTACTTAGGTAGGCAGGTAGTGGGAAATAAATTCAGAAACTTGAACCAGCCAAAAGGTCTGGCTCTGGAGATAGGCAGGATGGGGAAAAATCTGTAAGAGTTAAACGGATTAGATGAGAAAAACTAGTGAATAGAACTAAAAAAAAAAAAAAAAAACACAGATGGAAGCTGCTGGAAAATTCAAGAATGAGGCTATCACGACAGACTATGTTATAAAAAGGAAACTACAGTTCTCAGAAGATCTACTGTCACAATGAGGGTGAAAACGTACAAGTAAGCTTCTGCATTTCTGCCCTAGCAGAGTAGGGGGAACACAGGTACCAACCCAGACCTTTAGGGGAGTAAGCAGACTTCTCCCATGTTTAAGGAGGTTAGCCACATTCTGCACTTCCCACTTCTGAGGAGGTTGAACTTGACAATGAGGGCAAACAAAAGCCTCTGAATTTTGTTCAGTTAAAATAAAATCCAGTTCCACAGATTCCCACTAGGAAAACCACAAAACCAGGAGTCACAGGAGGTATCGTCCCTAGGACACTGTTATCTCAAAAAAACACATACTGAGCATGTGTTTATTTACCAGGATGAAGGGTACGTCCTAGGAATCGAACGAAAAGAAAGATGTCTTGGCCTGTCCTTAGGGAAATTGCAGGGGAGTCACAGCCAGGCAGACTGACTGTTTCCAAATCATAAGATAAATGCTGTGAGAGAGACCAGGGTATTCAGAGAAAGGCATGCCCTACTCTGCAAGGGACTGGCAAAGTGGGGAGGAAGAGGCTTTTCACAGAGGAGGCCATGCCCGGACTGCATCTTGAGGGATAAACAGTACACCAAGCCGACTGGAGGTGGAATGGGCATGGGGACTATTCTCCCAGGGTGCAGAGCACAGTGGAGGGCCTTCGGCTGAAGTGCGGCTGGTCCTGGGAAGCCGGAGAGGCGCCTGCAGGGACCAGAGCGTGGGGGGTCATTCTGCATCCTGCTCGACTTTGTTTCATTGTCCCCAAAAGCAGGCCCTAAGGTAAGTACTGGGTGCAGGTAATTTATAAATCACGGAGGAGAAAACAGAAGTCAGTAAAGGCTGAGTTAACCAGGGGGTTACCTCTGTGGGCACCTGGGCCAGACCCCCTGGAGTCTCCTGGGTAAGCAAAAAAGACCATACTTCCGAATCACCACACTACAGGGCAGCCTGGACACTTATTCTCCAATTCTCAGCCCCGGGGGTGGAGCATTACTCTGGGCGTGTTCAGCCTACACACACACACACACACACACACACACACACACACACACACTCTTTACATTTTCAGATTGAACCTGCCACCTGCTTACTAATACTTCTCCTCCTCTCAGGCAGAGAAACAGAACAGAACGTTAAGCAAGCAGCTGCCTGTGTGTAAGAAGCTGTCTTCCCCAAATGTGGGTGACCTCAGGGTGGCCAAGGGCAGAACATCAGTGGCTTCTGCTAACCAACCCAGAGCGGGCCAGGGGTCTCTCCGCCTTCCGGCCACGGCTAGCTCACATCCACCTCCACAGCTCCATGCAGGACCCTCACTCTTCCTCAGCCCTGAACGTCTAACCTCCTCCCACTCCCCCGCAGTTATAACACCTCCCTCTGCTGCGAACACACAAAAATGAGCGTCGACTGCCGCACACGTCCAGAACATGCCACCCACCATCTCTTTGTTATAGAGATGATCTATATATCATCTCTATATCAGGGATGTATCAGATGTCCCTGAACATCTCATACCATTTAAATTGTTGGTGTCTCTGCCCTTCCCACAGGGCCCAGAGCATGCTAGCATCGATTGATCGCTTGGGCAAAGACTATTTTATGAGCTTTTGGGAAACCAAGCCCTTCCAGTAAATCAACCAATCCAGTGACACCTCAAAAAGCATATATACTTAATACTGAGGCAACAGTATTAAGCTGTCTCAGAGGGGAAGGAATGTGCTGTCTTCTAATGTGAACCAAATTAGCCTAATACAGAGCTTTGACTTCCTGATAGTCTTCTGTCAAAAATAAATGAAGCGGGAGAGTCAGAACAGAGTTATGTATTTGAAGCCAAGCTGAAGAAACAGAGCAGACACAAGACATAAAAAGAGAGACAGCACACTGGCTTTAAATACATATAACATAAAGCATCAATGTCTGCTTCGTAACATTTATTTAAAACTTTTTGCCCTCTGAATCACCTTAATTTTGGATATCACTCTTCCCTATGGTCATTGTGAAGAATTGTACATTATCAAAAAAATCTTTATTTATTTTGGTATATATTTTCTGACAGGTCAACTAGCATGGAAATTCTGGGCCTTGGGAGGTCTGAGTCTCCTTTTATATTTACCCAGCGAACGTGCTGTTACTCACTGAAGTCACTTGAACTATATGGGCCAGTTTCTCTTGTCAGCTTCTTGGAAGCTTTGAACTGGAAAAAGAAATACACAGCAGGGTAATCTAGCCCTTTGAAATTTGGGATGGCTAGGAAAGATGCACTGTGGTATTGATTTGCAATAGGCTTTGTTCAGACGACATCAGTCTATAATATGGTGAGGATTCTTGGATTAAGATGTCCAGTGGTTATAAATGAAAAGCTGTTCTCTTTTGGTGGGGGGAAGGGTGCCAGGTGATATGAGTATGTGATTTTCAGTTACCTCCTTTGTGGGACTTTTGGCACTTGAAAAAAGGCACAGGTCCTTTCATTAGTAGGACAAAAGGCAGCCTAGAAGGACAGGTCGATTTAGAAGTTAATACATGACGGGTTTTCTCACATGGAGTTGAAGAAGCTGAGGAAGCCACTCTCCTATGGTCCTTATACAGATGCTGTTTATCGAGCTTCCCCCACCCCGCCCCAAAATGCTGGGCGAGGTGCTGGCACCTTCCAGCCATGCTGTCCTCACCAGTGTTCGAGAAGCTGTGTGGACATCAGTTTGCTGTGAAGATGAGCAAACTGAGGCTGGGGAGGGGAGGTGAGCTGGCCAAGTCTCAGAGTTGGTGGAGTGAGGGACCGAGATAAGAACTGATTACCATTCATCTCCAAAGGACAGGCACTAAACAACTACCCTGCGTGGTATGACTTTGTCCAAAAACAAAAACAACAACAACAAAAAAACCTTCTGTAGCTAGACCGGGTGGTTTACCTGCTGGGTGTTTACAGACATCACCTCCTCGTGGATGGAAGAGAGGTGAGTCAGACCATTCCTTTCATCAGGAATTATTTAAACTACTTTGATTTTTATACCTAACCTTTTTTGCCAAAGGGCTTCATTTTAAATATTCACGCATTCTGGTTCTACACAGGGTGTCCCTGGAAACCAATGGAATGTGTTTTTGTTTGGTTATTCCCAATTAGGCAGGTAGTCCCGATTAGGACTGCAGGGGTGTCCAGGAATTCCAAGTTATTTTCACACACTGATGATGTGGTGGGTGTGATTAAGTCTTTTCTATCATGAAGAACTGAAATCTGAACTATATGGATCTTGGTATCTTTTCATTAGCTATATATGACATTAAACTTTTACCATACGGCTGCTTTCCTTTAGAAAGCTGTCAGGCCATGTCATTCCCCTATTTATAGTCCTTTTAGTGTATTTCACTGTTTCAATTTGTATGTCCTAGTTTTCTGTGAGGTTAACATATTATATTAGTTACTTGGATTTTTTCCAGAATCAGTTAGGACCTCAATGTAATTGTAGAGCCTCCTGAAGGAGCCCTTGAATGGGGTGTAGCCCTCACTTGTGCCCCCCATATCTTACAGATACCTGGATGAAGGTCTCATGGGGGATTAGGGAAGAGGGAACAGGGTAAGGTCCAATTTCCACTCTTTCCCAAAGAATTTGGTGCTCTCCTTTGTTATGGATTGAATCATGTCTTTCCAAAAGACATGGAGGTCCTAGCTCCCAGTATCTATGACTGTAACCTTATTTAGAAATAAGGTCTTTGCTGGGGCGCCTGGGTGGCTCAGTTGGTTGAGCGTCCGACTTCAGCTTAGGTCATGATCTCGCGGTCTGTGAGTTCGAGCCCCGCGTCAGGCTCTGTGCTGATGGCTCGGAGCCTGCTTCAGATTCTGTGTTTCCCTCTGTCTCTGCCCCTCCCCCACTCAAGCTCTGTCTCTCTCTCTCTCTCTCTCTCTGTCAAAATTAAATAAACATTTAAAAGAAAAGAAATAAGGTCTTTGCATATGGTCATGTCAGACAAAGTCATTAGGATGAGTACTAATTAATATGATGGTTTCCTTATAAAAAGGAGAAATTTGGAAACAGAGACAGAGACACAGGGACAACACCATGTAAAGATTGAAGTTTTGTTGCCACAAGTCAAGGAATGCCAAGATATCTAGAAATCCACTAGAAGCTAAGAGAGAAGCATGGAACAGTTGTGCCCTCACATCCTGATGAAGAACCAACCCTACCGGCTCCTTGATTTTGGATGTCTAGCCTCCACAGGTGTGAGGCAGTAAATCTCTGTTGTCTGCACCACCCATTCGTGGTACGATGTTACAGGAGTCCCAGATACTCCTACAGACTCTATCTCAGCACTCGGCATTGCTCCTCAATCCCGACCTTGCCTCCTCACAACACAGATCCATTTTCTTTGCATCCCTTCAGTTTACTTGAAACAGGACTTGGTTCCATAAATATCCTATCTAGATATCCTGCTACTCACACCCAAAGCCAAGAGGTCCATGAGAGTGGTACCAAGGCCTCTGTTCAGAGGGACACCAAGTGCATGGAGTGCAAATGACAGCCATCATTTCACCCTTTTGAATGAAATACTGGTATTGCGAATATACGACCCAAATACCAGAAGAATGATGATGTCATGCTTTTGCTTTGGTACTGAAAACAGTAGTCCCATTTTCTCTATTATGTCATTTCCTCTTTTATTTAAGCATGTCATTGTAGGGATTCTAATATTTCTGGGGATAAAGGACCTAACTTACAGAGAATAATGTAGGTGGGAATACTTATTCAATATTTAAATGTAGGAAAATAAGAAAGCACAATGGAGTAGCCCCCATGTAGGGGTGCCCTCCATGAATGGGCTTCTTACTGCTTCTTTTTGGATTTGGGTGAACAGGTGTGTATGCAGCTTGAGGTCTCTGAATCCCTGTGGGAGACAGATCTTTGCTTTGTGGATGTGTGCTCCTTCTGTCCTCCCTTTGACTTTCAAAAGTAAGTTATTAATGCTAATTATCCAGAAGAAAAGTTTTGTTACACTTTGCTTTAGCATTACTCCAACTCTGAACTGTATTTTCTTATTTATCCATAAAAAAATAATTTTACTCTCTCCTATTAGCTTCTCTTTCACTTTTGGAAATGTCTGAATGGAAAGATTCTGGGGAGAGTCATGGGTAGTGGGAGTGAAAAGGAGTGTGTAGTTTACTGTGGAAAAAGCCTCACTCTGTGGTCTCATCTCAGTCTCTAATAATTGGTTTCAGAATCTTGGGGGTCTGGGGAGAGGTAATAGGACAGATGTCAGACCTGAAAGCAGCTCATTCTTGGTACCAAGGACACTGTGTCCATACAAGTTTTGATTTCCCTTTTTACTTTCCTACAAGAGTAGGATCTCTAGCCACCAGAAGAACTGTATGTGTGGGATAACAGTCAAAAGGGCTTATGCCCCCAGCTGCAAAGGGCCAAAGGGAAATGTTCACCAGCTGGCAGAGTGAGCTAGAAATTAACAGCGATGCAGGTACTGTGTGCTCCTTTGTAATGACTTAGGTGGAAAAGGGCTGCTTTCTAATAGTTTAGGCAGAGGACTTGATAGAAACAAAGCAGTTAAATCCTCCTTCCTATCCTAAGGGAGAAGGTCTTGGTTGTCGCAAAGATTAATCTTCACAGTGATGCCATGTGAAGTCTGCATTTCTCCTCATTTGTTCAAGAAATATTTATTGAAGGCTTGCTATGTGCCAGATGCTGTGCTAGCCTTTGTGGTGTTATAGTGAATAAAACATTGCCCCTGCCTGCAGTGGGGGAGGCCAATGTGATCTATATTTATATTAAGAGATATTAAGTGCTAAAAAAAAAAAAGATAAAATAGGTTAAAGTACATAAAGAGAGCCAGTATGGGAAATAGAAACAGCTGTTCTTTTGGACAGGGTGGCCGGGGAGGCCTCTGTGATGGGGTTAACATGAGAGCAGAGATGAGTGGCCAATGAGGAAGCAGATCATCTGGGCACAGACATCTCAGGTAGAGGGAAAGTGAAATGGGGAAGGTACATCAAGAACAGTGGTGGAGGAGTATGAAGGTCCAACTAACTTGCTTTGTAGGGGACAAACTCAGGTAAAACTTATACTCCACATGCACCCTGAGGGATCAGACTGAGGCTGGAACACTGCCTGAAATTACACAGCGCTTGGCTTCCTCCACTTCCATGTTCTGCTCTCCCTACTCCTTTGATGGCCTCCTCTCAGAACACTTCTTTAATGAGTTGCATGACCAAAAATCCTCATCTCAAGGTCTGCTTCTAAAACAGCAGCCATTGAAGAGTTCCACGCCAATGAGTGCTATGATCTGACTCACTGTTTATAAGGATCACACGGGCGGCTGTGTGGAGAAGCAAGGTGAGGAAGTCATGGTGGGACCAAGGAGAACCCCATAGGAGGTTTTTGTAATACTCCAGGAAGTAACGGTGACTAGGACCAGGACAGTAATAGTGAGTAGGTGAGAACTGATTGGCGTCTGAAATATTTTGACAGTTGACAGGGAGCAGTGAACAGGTTTCGGTGATGCTTTAGAAGAGAGAAAGGAAGAAATCACAGATGTGGGGCGCCTGGGTGGCGCAGTCGGTTAAGCGCCCGACTTCAGCCAGGTCACGATCTCGCGGTCCGTGAGTTCGAGCCCCGCGTCGGGCTCTGGGCTGATGGCTCAGAGCCTGGAGCCTGTTTCTGATTCTGTGTCTCCCTCTCTCTCTGCCCCTCCCCCGTTCATGCGCTGTCTCTCTCTGTCCCAAAAAAATAAATAAACGTTAAAAAAAAAAATTAAAAAAAAAGAAATCACAGATGATTCCAAAACTTTTGACCTCAGAAACTAAAAGGATGGGATTCCACAGACTGCGATAGGAAGCCAGGAGGTCCACATTTCAAGGCAGAAATCAGGAGCTCAGTTTCTGACGTGAGAAGGTTGAGATATCTGCTGGATATCCAAGTGTCGACGTCAACCAGACAGATGGTTGACATACCAGTCTGGAGTTCACAGGAGGGCTCTGGGCTAGAGTGCTGGGAGTATTCAGGAGACATGCCACTAAAATGCTGCCACCAGAGGATTGAAGGTCTCAGGAGTGAGCCCTAGGGTATTCCACCCCTGGGGGTTGGGGAGGTAAGGAGGAACCAGCAAGGATGTCTGGGGAAGAGTGGCTAGTCAGATGAGAGAGAGAAACCAGTGAGAATGGTGCCTTGGCTGGCAATGAAAGAAAGTGCAGCTTGTAGAGGGGGTAAGCAGTACACAGTGCTGAGGAGGTGGTGTAGGATAAGACCTAAGAACTTCCCACTGGGTTTGGCAGCAGAAGCCTTAGGCTGTCTTGACAGGAGCTGTTTGGGAGTGATGCGTATAGTCTTGGTTCGGGGCGTTGTGGGGGAGAGGCGGTCAAGAGAAAATGGGACATGAAGAAGCATAGACAGTAAGTACAACCAACTTTTCTGAGAAGTTTTGTTTTAAAGTGGAGCAGAGACATGGCAAATGCTTGAGGGCAGAAGGGAGGGTTTTGAGAAGATGCAGATATTACCAAATGTTTTCTAGTCATGCAAATGATCTCGTACAGAGATAAAATAAAAATGCAGGAGAAAAGGGGCAACTGTTAGAGCAATGTCCTCGAGTGGGTGGGAAGAGATAGGACCCAGCCATGACTGAAGGGGTGGGTCTCAGGCACGTATGTGCACAGTTCACCCTTACTCACAGGAGGCAGGTGATACAGGTGCAGACACAGGGAAACAGCAGGTGAGGTGGTTAGTGCATGTTGAATGGTCTTTTCTGATTATCTGTATTTTTTTTTAGATGTCTAGGACTCATGGTCATAAGCTGTGTCAAGATACCTGATCAGCTGTTACATATCCATTTTCACATTCATGATGATTTAGGTATTGATTCTCCTACCCATTAAAATGTAACTGATGTCTAAAAAGACCTAGACCTACATGAAGGTTAACGCCCTTCCCCAAATCTCAGATTCCCAGGTTGAAGTTTACTTACAGAGATTATGAATAAATCAAGCTGTTAATTAATAAAATCAATGTGTATGATTTTAAGAAAGACTAAATTCATCCCAAAGGGCTGATTATTTTTATAGGCAACTTTTCACTAGCAAAACACAGTTTTTAGTTTTAAATTTGCTGATATCTCCCTACACAAATTAAGGATGGCACACCAACCTTCCCTTTCCAGTCTCCTGGTTTTTGCCACTCTGACCAGCCCATAGTATTATTTACACATTTTTCTCTTTTTATTATAAAAATGTCAGCCTGCAGATTAATGAAAACTTGTCCTTTTTGTGTAATTTATCCTTCGAGGCTGACGGAAAACCTTCAGGGGGAATATAAAAGCAATCAGGCATCCATTTAGAAAAAAAAAAGCCGTGATTATTTTTTGTATGTGGTTTTATATCATTTCACTTTTTCAATATGTCTATTTCACATAATTTATTACTTGACACTTTTTATTTTCAATCATTTTTGGTTGCTTATAAATAAACATGCATTAATGTCAAGAGAATTAGCATTCCATTATAAACTTTATACAAGCTGAAAAAATGGCTTCAGTGAAGTTGCCTCCTTATTTGGGACATGCATATACATTCGATGGTGCCTGTCTAGAGAATTAAACACTGGCACATTTTTTATCTCTGCTAAATAGAAGCAATTCTGAAATGGAGACAGTGATTTCCAGAGCAACATTATGCAGGTGAAGATTATGCATTTTAATGTTGTTCTGTTTGGAAGTTAATCTTAAGATAATTTAAATGGTATCTTAAATAATGATTCTTTGCATCTCCCCAGAAAGAATCCTGGTCCACAGTATGACCATATGTGTTTATATACAGTCCAATATGATGATATGATTTAATATTTCTTAATGTCATAGTTAAAACATGTTATTGGAATATTTTAAAATAAAATAAAGCATTTCTTCACCAGTCATCAAAGCATATCAAATTTGAGCTCCTCTATGTAAATCTAAGAAGAAACCAACTTTTTCAACTAGTTTTGAGATGAAGGCTATTGAATCAGGGTCTGGACAGCAGACAGCAGGGATATGAGTGCAGGGGAAGAAATCATTATATAATTTTAAAGTTATTTCTGGGAAAGTTTAGCATATAACATATAATATTTCAATACAAGTTGCAGAAATAGAAGTAAAATGCAAACAAAATAAATTTGTAATCAAAATAAATTTATCTAAACAATCAGGATAGTTTTCTCTTTAGATTATACAATCATTAGATCATTAAAATGTTAGTAGAAAATACGGTGACAAAATTTACCAATGCCCAGTACTAAATAGATATACAACACTTAAATATTCTTTTTCAAAGTGTGTAAATTTTAGCTAAACCACAGGTAAACTTTAATATAAGTTTTGTACAAAACTAAGATGTGTCTGCCTGAGGCCACAGGATAGCCAAAACTGACTGAATGGACCTCCTCTCCTTCCATAAATCCATTTGTGATTGTTGACTTTACTACCAATTGGTCACTATAAATGTTAGCCTTCTCTTGTCTAAAGACTTCAAGGCATCTCATCTGAAACAGGTGTCTTGCAAGGGGATGTCAATTCTTCTTAAGACCTCCACCACCTTGTGTTGTTTCAAGATCCATAAACTGGGACAAATCCCTACAGATTACAGAAGATGGTCATAAAGCCTAACTGTGGAAGGAGTATATCCACTGAAAGATTTTTGCCTCTTTATATTGGCAGAACCTAGAGAATGTACAGGGAAATGGATTTTAAGAAGGTAAAACAAGGGAAAAATACAAAATGTATCAATACAGGTGTACTTAGTACAGATTTTGCCTTCAGTGTGTTATTTCAATAAGCTAGTGTTTAATAATCTACTTAAAAGACAACACAACTCAACACTATCCTGCTTTCTGTAATGACTGAATTGTTAGAACCTTTTTTTGGTAGAGGAAGTAATTCAAAGACTTAGGAAGATAAGAAAGAGAAAGATGATTCATCATATCAGTTTCTGCATATAGCCTCACCCCCACTATGTGCTCAGGAGGGCTAAGAGGGCACATTTTTTCCCCAAAGTGTTGTGAAATGACTTAATAAGAATAGCACCAACACCTCTGAAAGCATTTGTAGTGGCTTTCCCCTGCAAGGCAGGAATGATGGTAACAGACGTAGCCACTGAAGAAGATTCCTGGATTTCACTGGAGCATGATGACATCCAGGAGTGGAAGGTGACCAGGTGCCTATGATAAGATCAATGTTATCACTGGAGTAGGTATCAGGTCTGCAACTAAATTCAGAAGTGGTCATGATGTCCTTATGACTGAAAGAGCTGAACAGACTTATGAGGATGCACTTAATCCATATAAGTGAGGGGGCGGGGGGAACCACCTTTTCATCCTGGTGAATGGAGATCCAACTTCAGACACCAAAGAAGAAAGTTACAACTCTTTATTCAACGCCTAAGGCATACAAACACAGAATTCCTTCAATGAAGAGTAAACATGGTTTACTAGAAGATGGACCCTACAAGTATGTCACAAGTATAACCCATAGATTTTCCTTAAAGCATTTCCCCAAAGTGGCTATATCAGAGTGACTATGTCTTGGGCATACAGAAATACCCAGACTTTCCGGGGGTTAAGAAAATTTTTTTAATGTTTATTTATTTTGGGGAGAGATAGAGACAGAGCGCAGGTGAGGGAGGGGCAGAAAGAGAGACACAGAATCTGAAGCAGGCTCCAGGCTCTGAGCTGTAAGCACAGAGCCCGGTGCAAGGCTTAAACTTGGGAACCATGAGATCATGATGTGAGCTGAAGTCAGAGGCTTAACTGATCGAGCCACCCATGCGCCTCCAGACTTTTCAGAGATTATAATATGATGCAAACTCTAATCTTTATGCACCTGACATATCAGTCAGAAGAGGGACTTAAGTGCTGTTGATAAATGAACTTTAATCTTGAGTCCATTGATAATAAGATCATTGGGTCTACAACCCTACTCTATAGTTGTTTCTCCAGTTCCAGGACGCATAGCAGGAGCAGACATCTATATATTCAATACTTTGGTTACTCCTTCATCCATGCAGTGAGAGCTATTATGGTAGGAAGGGCCAAGTGGAACCACCTGGAAAACATTTTATATCAAAATAGTAAATTTAAAATATTAATGCTTTCATTGGGGAAATGCAGGGATTAGTTCCACCATCAAAAATATGAAGGATGCAGGTGCTGATTTCTATTAATTCTGTTTTACCTCCTTATTTAATTTGTGCAGAATATAGATCACTTATAGAGAATGAAAGTGTATTACCACAAACTTTCAAGTGGTGACTGAATTGCATTTACTGTTCCAACTGTGGTCTCTTTATTGGGGCCACACTCAACATAAGTCTTGCAAACTGATATGCAGACATTAATTTGACATCTTCTTTCTTCTCTATAACAATCAACAGGATCAATCAGAAGATGTGTGCTTTCACTTGGGGAAAAAAAAGCATTATACAACCAGTGATTTTCTTCAGGGATATGTCAACTTTCTGGCTCTCCCATAGAAACTGATCTCTTTCTACTTAAGGTATGATTACCATCGCCTGGGAGATTGTTAGAAACGAACAAGCTCAGATCCCACTTCAAATTTACTAAATAAAAATCTACATTTTAATAAGATCCTCAGGTGACCTGGAGCATATTAAGAGTTTGGAAAGATCTTGTCTAAAGGCACCCTGATCATGTCATCATCACATAGGGTACCATACTGGCCCGCCTTGTTGACAACAATGCTGGTTGGACCCAGAAATAGAAAGTACTCCAGGTTAATCTATACACATGTGAAAGGGTGAGAAATAAGCCCTATGGAGACTCAGGAGCCTGCTATCTCAGTGAGATTTCTTGAAGTTCAGTGATTTGGGAAATGTTTAGGTACCCTGTTTAAAGTGGAAGACAAGTTGATGTATCTTGTGCCTTCTAATACTACGACTAGTGAAGATGTTTCCATTTCGGAAGCCAGAGAGACAACATATGAAAGTGTTACTCCACCCATTCACTGAGCATCTATCTAGGCTACCAGTGGTGCCAGCTATGTCTGGAGCCCAGAGCAAGAAAAGATTTTACAACAGGTACAGGTTGCAGTACAAGCAGATTTCCCATTTTAGTCATAAGACTCACCAGATACAATCGTAATATGATATCTGTAATTCATATGGTTTCGATAAGGTTGCTTTGGCAATCCTAATAATAGACTCACAGAGTGTAACTCTAGAATTTGGACAGAAAGGCTTGCCATGCTTTTCAGAGAAATAGTCTCATTTTGAAAACAAAGTGCTTGGCTTATTAGAAGGCCCTACTGGAGACTGAACAACTGACCAAAGAACACCAAGTGACCATGCCACTTGAGTCATTTCTCATGAAGGAGGTGTTGTGTGCTCCAACAAGACATAACTTTGGTGTGTACAAGAGCACTTTATCATCAAATGGAGGTGTGGTATATAAGACTGGGCTTTGGCAGGTTTTAAAGGATCAAGTGGATTCATAAGGAATTGACTCTAATGGTAACTGCTATTGATATATAGGCATTTATCCCTCAACTCCGTGGAGAAGTTAATGCCGCTAATTATATGAAAGAATGAATGTAGGCCTGTTTTGTTGTTGTTGTTGTTGTTGTTGTTGTTGTTTTGTGAGTTTTTTGGTTTTTTTCTTTGTATTTTTTTTAGAAAGCATGCAAACAGGGGAGAAGGGCAGAGAGGCAGAGAGAGAGAGAGAGAGAGAGAGAGAGAGAGAGAGAGAGAATGGTTCTTAAGCAGGCTCCGTGCCTGGTGTGGAGTGTGGCACAGGGCTTAATCTCACGACCCTTAGATCATGACATGAGCCAAAATCAAGAGGTGGAGGCTTAACCGACTGAACCACCCAGGATACCCAATTTTAGGCCTTTTAAAAAGGCGATTCCACATGGAATTCTGTCACAATTCCAAATTGGACCACTGCAGCTTTATCAGAATACTCTGTAATTACTCTAAAGACATTTACAAAGGGAATACTCCCAGCAGAACTTTCAATGATGCATTTAGTTGTTGCCTGTACCTGTACAGATACATATGCAGAGGAAAAGTTTATGTTAATTCATAGGCAATAGCTAATGGTTTGGCCAGATGATTAAAGGAAGTAAATTTGAGAAGCAAATGATACCAAAGACTGAGGAAGAAGTACATGGCTGGAACTATCTCAGAAGGGACACAGGACATGAAAATACTTGTATCCATGTGAATGTTCACAAAAAGATTCTCCTGTAATAAAGTCTCTTGTTAAATAGGTACACAAGACGATCTGATTGGTGGATCTCAGTCAGCTTCTTTCTCTAGTCATGTGTTTAAGAACAAAGTGGCTTTCACAGGAAAGATGTAAGTTAAAATTATATATGTATTTTATAGCACAGATAACAGTCACTGTTGAGTGCCTAATACACTAACAGTGTAGAGACAACAATGAGTCCTTAATATGGTATCATTCCTTGGGAAGGCTGATCAACCCTTTGATGGTAATCATCACATTGGAATGTTTCATCATGAAGTATGGAATTTTTACTCACTGGAATTGACACTCTATATACTTTTTGTTAGCCCTCCTGCCATTTGCAATGATTCTACACATAGTATTAGCTATGGATTTACTGAGTATCTTTCTCACCATTAAGGCATCACACTCAACATTGCTTCTGACAAAGAAACTCACTTTATATCAAAAGAAGAGATGCCCAATCACAAAATGCACTAGCCTTACCTATCTTATAACCCCCAATATAACTGGCTTCATAGAATAGTGCAACTGAAGACCCAGTTACGGTGCTAACAGTTATGGATTTGGGAAAAGCAGTATGGCTGTATGTATTTTTCTGAACCATAAACCAGTCATAGGGCTGGTTTTTCTATATCTAGAATATACAATTTGGAGATGAAAGGGTAAAATTGGCTTCTTTCTCTATTATCCCTTAATAACTTACTCTAAAATTTTTGGCTTCCTGATTTCTCAACTTTGGAGTCTCTGGCTTAAGGATATTAATTTCCAAGGGAGGAGTGTTTCCTCTGGAGGCACAACAATGACTGAAATTAACTGGAATTTGAGATTATCACCTGGCATTTTTTGGTTTCTTTTGCCACTAGCCATAATACTGTAATGCCTGATGCTTCAGGCAAAGAAGCACTATAGTACCAGATGGAGATATCAGTCTTGCCTGATTATCAAGGAGAAATGGGGGGCATTTTCATAATGTTATGCAGTGGGGCATGAAGACTATGTCTGAAAGTAGGATACTCTTTTGTGAAATTCTTAGAATTTACATGTACAGAGTAAAGGTTATTGGGAGACTATGGCAATGAAATACCAGAAGGACCACTAATGGCTCTAGAGATGAAGTTTTGGGTCAGAATAGCTGCAATCCTAGCTGAAATAAATGGTATAGAGAATAAGCCATGAAAAAAGAAAAACAATCATGTCAAGTTTTAGAAATAAGGACTAAAGCAAACATACATATTTTGTTCCTAGTTTTGCTATATATTTTAAATACATTAATCAATAATTTCTCCTTCATGAGTTACAGAATATAACATGGGACTCATCGAGAAAAAGAATGACAATTACTCAGAAAAATATAGAGTAACTCACAATATTTTTGTTTTCCATCTTGGGGGATAAAGTGAGCACATCTTTGGTTATATATATATATATATATATATATATATATATATATATATATATATGGTATAGCTATATATGTTAGCCATAGCATGATGTTGTTATTTGAAGTTTTAAATATGGGTAGAGAAGTGTATATAATTGCTAAGTTTGATAAAGTGATAGGATGTGTCAAACTCTGTACTGTCAACCAGGCATCACCCTCAAATCCTTCTACATTTTCTTTTCAATGGCAGGAAAGATGTCTGGATCTGCATTTCATAGAATCCCTTTCATCCCGTGGTTCTGGGATTCTATCTGGGACAGAAGCAGTTGCCAAAGATTTCAAAGTGGGAGGGAAGAAGTCATTAATCCAGCAGAAGCTATAGGTAGACCATTGAGATGATCTGCAACCCCTTGCCTTGGTCTCTGGGCATTTTCCTAAAATTAGGCATTTGTGAGGCTTCCCATGGATTCCAGTGAGTCTTCTTAAGACACATCTCTGAAGTGCTGCAGACAGCTGAAATCACCAGAACTGGCTCCTATGGCGCCCCCAACTCATGAGAATCACACATCAGTGCTACAGATAGTCAGGATCATTGTTGGCAGCTTCTCTGTGGTTCTTATACTTCCTGATTTCCACCAAAGAGGTCTTCTTGATTTGTACTCTGCCAGCCATTCCTACCATGATGCCTCTAATACCCATTAATAAATCTTTTTCTATTTGAAATCCTAAGAGTGACATAGTCACTTACCAGGATATAGCAACCATTTAGGAATAAGGAAAGGCTGCTAATGAACCTAAATAGATACAATAAAGACCAAAGACATTTTATTCTCAGGAAAACTCATGTTCTTACTTAGAGTCTGTTTACATTTTTGCATATAATCCTAATAAGCTCGGCCATCCATTCTCAAAGAACAGAAACAGAAAATTGAAAGGAAGTGAGTCTGTCTGAATTTGGGATTCTGAAAGCAACAGTAAGTAAACCATTAGCAGCACGGTTTTACTGATTCTTTTATACAATAGTAAATATCGAAACTTAAAAAGTTAGAAGTCTGGGATTATTTAGCATAGATCCAGCATTATATGTAACAAAATACCCAAAAGGTATGGTGATATCATACCCTAATGTAAAAATCAATAATGACAATGATAACTTGTGAAATCAAGAAAAATGTATACCATATTGAGAATGCTCTAAGAAATAAGAGAGAGATGCAATCCATACAAGACAGTTTTTTCCCAGCAAACATATTTAAAATTGAATATATGATTTTATGTGGTTCCATACAAATTTTAGGATTTTTTTGTTCTAGCTCTGTGAAAAATGCTGATGGTATTTTGATAGGGATTTCATCACATGTATAGATTACTTTGGGTAGTATAGACATTTCAACACTATTGGTTCTTCCAAGCTATCAACATGGAATTTCTCTGTGTCATCTTTAATTTCTTCCATCAATATTTTATAGTTTTTCTGAGTAGAGTTTTTCACTTCTTTGGTCAGTTTTATTCCTAAATGTCTTAACTGGTTTTTGGTGTAACTGTAAATGGGGTTGATTCCTTAATTTCTCTTTCTGCTACTTAATTATTGGTATATAGAAATGCAACAAAATTCTGTATGTTGATTTGTATCATGCAACTTTACTGAATTCATTTATCAGTTCTAGCAGATTTTTGGAGTCTTTCAGGTTTTCTATATATAGTATCTTGTCATATGCAAATAGTGAAAGTTTTACTTCTTCCTTGCCAATTTGGATGCCTTTTATTCCTTTTTGTTGTCTGATTGCTGTGGCTAGGACTTCCAATACCATGTTCCTTAAAAGTGGTGAGAGAGGACTAAAATTTATATGGAACAAGATAAGACCCCAGGGTGCCTGGGTGGCTCAGTCTGTTAAGCACTGACTTCAGCTCAGGTCAGAATCTCATGGTTCGTGGGTTTGAGCCCCATACTGGGTTCTGTGCTGACAGCTCAGAGCCTGGAGCCTGCTTTGGATTCTGTGTCTCCCTCTCTCATTGCCCCTCCCCTGCTCATGCTCATGCTCTGTCTCTGTCTCTCTCTCTTTCAAAAATAAATAAACATTAAAAAGAAAAAGAAAAGGCCCCAAATAGCCAAAACAACTTTGGAAAAGCAAAGCAAAGCTGGAGGCATCACAATTCCAGACTTCAAGTTATATTATAAAGCTTCAGTAATCAAAACAGTATGAAACTGCACAAAAATAGACACATAGATCAATGGAACAGAATAAAAAAAAAAACCAAAAAATGAATTCATAACTATATGGTCAAATAATCTTCAACTAAGCAGGAAAGAATATCCAATGGGGTAAAGAAAAATGGTGTTGGGAAAACTGGACAGCAATATACAAAAGAATGAAACTGGGCCACTTTCTTACACCATATACAAAAATAAATTCAAAATGGATGAAAGACCTAAATGTGAGACAGGAAACCATCAAAGTCCAGAAGAGAACCAAGGTAGTAACTTCTCTGACATCAACCATAGCAACTTCTTACCAGATATGTCTCCGGAGGCAAGGGAAGCAAAGCAAAAATAAACTGCTGGAACTTCATCAAAATAAAAAGCATCTGCACAGCAATGGAAACAATCAACAAAACTAAAAGGCACCCTATGTAATGGGAGAAGATATTTGCAAATGACATATCTGATAAAGGGTTATTACCAAAATGCATAAAGAATTTATAAAGCTCAACACCCCAAAAAAGAATAATCCAATTAAAAATGGCAGAATACATGAATAGACATTTTTCCAAAGAAGACATACAGATGTCCAACAGACACATGGAAAGATGCTCAACATCACTGATCATCAGGGAAATGTAAATCGCAACTATAACATCACCTTATACTTGTTAGAATGGCTAAAATCAACAACCCAGAAAATAATAGATGTTGGCAAGGTTGTGGAGAAAGGGGAACCCTGTTGCACTGTTGAGAGGAATGCAGCCACACTAGAAAACAGAATGGACATTCCTCAAAAAGTTAAAAATAGAACTAACCTTCGATCCAGTTATTGCACTACTAGGTATTTACCCAAAGAATACAAAAACATTAACTCAAAGGGACACATGCACCCTGATGTTTACAGCAGCATTATCTATAATAGTCAAATTAAGGAAACAGCCCAAGTGTCCACCAACTGATGAATGGATAAAGAAAATGTGGGGGACACCTGAATGGCTCAGTCAGTTGGGCCTCTAGCTTCGGCTCAGGTTTTGATCTCGCAGTTTGTGAGTTCAAGCCCTGTATCGGGCTCCATTCTGATAGCTTGGAACCTGGAGCATGCTTCGGATTCTGTGTCTTCCTCTCTCTCTGCTCCTCCCACCCCCTCTCAAAAATAAACATTAAAAATTAAAAAAAGAAGATGTTGTACTTATACACAATGGAATATTACTCAGCCATAATAAAAAAATAAAATCTTGCCATTTGGAATGACACGGATGGAGCTAGAGAGTATTATGCTAAACAAAGTAAATCACTCAGTGAAAGACAAATACCATATGATTTCAATTATATGTGGGATTTAAGAAACAAAACAGACAAGCAAAGAGACAAAGAGAGAGGCAAACCAAAAAACAGACTCTTAACTATAGAGAACAAACAGATGGTTACCAGAGGGGAGGTGGGTGGAGGGACAGGTAAAATAGGTAATGGGGGTTAAGAAGCGTATTTGTTGTGATGAGCACTGGGTATTGTATGCAAGTGTTGAATCGCTATATTGTACACCTGAAACTAATATTATACTGTATGTTACTAGAGTTTAAATAAAAACTTAAAAAAAATAAAGTTGAATAAATAATCTTTCTTTCTCTTAACTATTGATATTACCCAGTGATCTGCCTAACCTCACATTTCCTCCCAGTAGACTGTCCCAGTGTTTTCTTATCAGTTCTCTTGAGTAGACACTTGCTCTATGCTGGCTAGGCTTGTAAAAGTTCTCCTCATAGAATTAAGAAATGGGGCCCCAATTACTGAATGATGACAGCCAACACTTATATAATGCTTGGTATGTACCAGGGATTGCTCTATGTGACTTGCATTTATTAACTGAACTAAGCTAATTTTCATAACAAACCTATGATATTTCATATTTATATTTCTTCCCATTTACTTGATTTTATATTAAATAGAAACTATATTACTATCCTTTCTATTTTACAGATGAGGGAACCACCCCTGATTGTCAACCATCATCTAAACTCAGCTGAAGTCAGAGCGGCCTTTCCCTCAGGCAGCTGCTATATTATCGTTTTCCACACCTGGATATAGTGATTCTCACACCTTGACAGCAACTCTTAGAAAGAAAAAAAAAACACCAGACAACTGGGTCATATCCTTTATCAACTGTGCTATGCCTCAGCTGTACTTAATTTTTTTACATTCTTGTCTCTTTGCAACTCCATAAATACATTCACGAAACATTTCTGAGACCTTTTTGATGACTTCCTATTCATCATTATACTTCCTGGCTAATTCCCCAACACTCCATGTGACCACCTAGATCCCTCATTCCTGATTTCTCTGCTATATCTGATTTATTTACTACTTTGCTATATCTGATTTATTCCTAATCCCCAAATACCAGCACAGAGTTATGTATTCTTTTTCTCTACAGATGTTTGCTGAACGGAGTCTTGGAATCTGAGTCACAGTTATCTGTAGGCTTCTAATTATTTTATTTTTTTTTTAATTTTTTTTTCAACGTTTATTTATTTTTGGGACAGAGAGAGACAGAGCATGAACGGGGGAGGGGCAGAGAGAGAGGGAGACACAGAATCGGAAACAGGCTCCAGGCTCTGAGCCATCAGCCCAGAGCCTGACGCGGGGCTCGAACTCACGGACCGTGAGATCGTGACCTGGCTGAAGTCGGACGCTTAACCGACTGCGCCACCCAGGCGCCCCTGTAGGCTTCTAATTCTAGTTTCTACTCTCTGCCCCCGCCCCAGACCTCTAAACTATGGTACTATAAATTGCAGCTGGAGCCAGAAGTTAAACACATGGGCAGTTCACTTCGCCGAGACTGGAGGACCAGAATTATAGGAACCAGTTGATGAATTCCCAGCCAAAGACAATACTGGACAGGAAAGCAGGTGTTTTCCTGCGAGTCAAGTTGGTGATGAGGAAGGACAGAAATGAGAAATAAATGATGAAGGTAAGGAGCTGGAAAAGAGGGCACTGGATTTGTGGTATAAATTTCTGAGTCAAATTTGAATAGCAAACATTTGGCCCCTTTGGTGTTTCTAAAGCTGTAGTGTCCAGTCTCCAAGATGGCCCCTAATAATCCCCACCTGATGGGATTATTATACATTATACATTATATACATTATATATATACACATATATATGTGTGTGTGTGTATATATATATATATATATATATATATACACACACACACACACATTATTATACATTATACCTTTGTGTAGTAGCATCATTATTCCAGGCTGATTTATGTGATCAACAGGATTAGGAAGAGGTGATAATTTAAGACTAGGTCATAAAACACATTATGGCTTCTGCCTTGGTCTTTATCTTAGATCACTCACTCTGGTGGAAACCAGATGCCATGTTGTGAGGGCACTAATGTGGCCATTGAGGAGACCGTATGGAGGGGAAAAGAGTCCTCAAGCCAATGTTCAGATAAGTGAGGGTGGAGGTGACTGCAGCCCCAACCAACTGCTACCTCTGAATTTTTGACCTGCAGAAACTGTGGGGGATAAATGTTTATTGTTTTAAGCTGCTAAACCAAAGGGTCATTTATTTCACAGTAATAGAAAACTAATACAAAAGCCTAAATTATAGGTTGCAAATTGAGGGTTAGAGTACCATTTCTGCCCTGCTGACATAGTTTTGTTTCATGGCGAAGGGACAGATGATGGTTTTAAAAATTCAACTGTCAATTAATTTTTAAAACTTCAGTTGGTTAGTTTCTTTAAAAAACAAAAGATCTTGTAACACAGCCCTGTCTTCATGGCTCTGTTGCCTTCAACTTGATCTGTCCCATTCATTTAAATATCAGTAGGCATTTGACTTTGCTATCTTTGGTCCAGGAAATGATCTGTCAGGAAATGATTCCATTTATCTTATATTGCCCTTGCTTTAGCAAGAACTCTCTCTGTGTGTGTGTGTGTGTGTGTGTGTGTGTGTGTGTGTGTGTGTGCATACAGTATCTTTTTTTGATATATCTCTGTCTCTATCTCTATCTATCTATCTATCTATCTATGTAATATCTTTTGTTGTTATGGTCTTTTAAAGTTTTCACTGGATGAGTTTTGCTGCTAAAATAAAAATAAACAAACTCCCATGATTTTTATTTTTTTTTATTTTTAAACTCCCTAAATCTGTCATTTCATCAGAAATATCTGGAAGATTCTCTTATTTCTTTTTTTTTTTAATATGAAATTTATTGTCAAATTGGTTTCCATGCAATACCCAGTGCTCATCCCAACAGGCTCCCTCCTCAATGCCCACCACCCACTTTCCCCTCCCTCCCACCCCCATCAACCCTCAGTTTATTCTCAGTTTTTAAGAGTCTCTTATGGTTTGGCTTCCTCCCTCTCTAACTTCTTTTTTTCCTTCCCCTCCCCCATGGACTTCTGTTAAGTTTCTCAGGATCCACATAAGAGTGAAAACATATGGTATCTGTCTTTCTCTGTATGACTTATTTCACTTAGCATAACACTCTCCAGTTCCATCCACGTTGCTACAAAACGCCATATTTCATTCTTTCTCATTGCCAAGTAGTATTCCATTGTGTATATAAACCACAATTTTTTTATCTGTTCATCAGTTGATGGACATTTAGGCTCTTACCATAATTTGGCTACTGTTCACAGTGCTTCTATAAATATTGGGGTACAAGTGCCCCTATGCCTCAGCACTCCTGTATCCCTTGGGTGATTCCTAGCAGTGATATTGCTGGGTCATACGGTAGATCTATTTTTAATTTTTTGAGGAACCTCCACACTGTTTTCCAGAGTGGCTGCACCAATATGCATTCCCACCAACAGTGCAAGAGGGTTCCCATTTCTGCACATCCTGGGAGATTCTCATATGTAAAGATTTCCAATCATAGATTATTACAAACATGGTCATTGTATGATCATATGTTTATATTTCAAAAGAGGGGTCAACATTTTCTCTTCCCCTTCTGGAGATGGGGCAGTATTTAGGAGGTATTAGTGTGGAATGGGAGTTTATTCCAAGGGCAGATCAGGTTGTACCTCCCCATAAGGTGATTCACAGTGGGATGATCGAGCAGAGTGAATCTGAACCAGGTCCTTTGTTTGGGGTGGCGGGCAGGGTGGAGTACAGCATTAAGCTGGGAAGAGCAAACAGCAATGCCAAGTCAAGGCAGGCATCAGTGGGATCAAGAACAAGAAATGGAGCCAAGAGGACAAAGGATTGAAAGCAAGAGGTCAGGACAAAGCTGGAGGGGTCTAGGATGATTACCACAAAAAGCTTTGGTGTTTCTGCAGTTCTTTCTTAATCCATGGATGCATGAGACATGATAATGATGTAACCATGGATCTTTGGGAGTTCTGCCAAATAAAGGACTGCTTTGAAAATTTATCATAAAGACTATCCACATGACATGGCTGGTTTCTGGCAATCCAGCCTTTCTAGGTACAGAAAATCCCATTGATTACTTCCAATTATTTTGTTCCCTCTTTTGAAATGCCCTAGTACTTCAACGCATAGGGCAGTGATGAGCTGGCTTACTTGGGAGAAATGGAAAAATATTGAGGCCAGGTAACATGATGATTTCTTCTGACATCAACCTGATACATTTAAGTGAAAGACGATACTTTAACATTTGTGTACATCTAGTTGAAAGGAATTATATTCACATGCAGATCATATATTTGGCTCATTTCACAAACACATGCTTTATGCCATGCATTCGAGAAATGTGAAATCAAGCCAAGTTTTACATAGCCCACATAATTTTACATATTTGGGAAGGTTAATAGTAAAAATCCTCGGCAACTGATTTAGGTGGTTTTTAAAATTTGGTGATTCTACAGATGATTATAGATTTAGAGGAAATTGAAAAACTCAACAAATTTCTTCCTTTCTCTAGTTACTAGAGAAGGGTACAGAAAAGAATTGCTAAGCAGGAAAGAATGGTTTTGCTATTTTCCACAATTCCTTTCACCACCATCTTCCTTCAGGCAAAAGTTAGCCTGTATTTTTAAGTGTCTGGGTATAAACATGCCTGTATTAAAACATTCTCCTTGTTTATAATTTTATGATTTATCTATATATCTTTATTTTTGGCTACCGTGGCTTTTACAGCTTTCTAATTTATATAGCCATTTGTTTGGGCTGTCAAAACATTTTTAATTTTAATTACTGTGTATCATGCCTGAGGGTGTAAAACTGTCAGATAAATCTGAGACTCTGCATAAACATGTGGAGAACTGCATGTGTTATCACTCAACAATTGCTAGTGGGCAGTTAACAAATGCCTTTCTAGGGGATGGGTTGGTTGGCTTCTTTCTCTTCCTCATGGAGGCACCGGATGATGTTGTCAGGCTAGGTGCTGGACACCTCATTACACACCACATGTTGGTGACTTTGGAACAAAATGGGCAAGAGTGCATGATGGGCCAGCCACAGGCTGGGCAGCCTACAGATGGCTGATGTGAGAGCACTTAATGTTTAAGTTTATAAGATTCAGCAACTAGACAATCAACCTGGCATCGCTTTAAAAAATAATTGGGGAAGAGGAGTCAGACTTCTTTAAAGTGGGATAGTATGTTTGACTGGCAAAATGTGATCAGGGATTTGGCTCTTTTTTCTTTCTCATAAAGTCTTAGTAGAATGTATGCATGGATGCTTGCATGTTTCCATCCATCAACCTATTATAAATCTAAAAGTCTTGAGTTTGATATCAGGAGATTTGAACTTGAGTCTTGCTGATGTCTACCAGCTCTGGTAACCTTGAACACATTCTTTAGTTGAAGATTTATCTTACAGTGAGCTGAAAGGCTTTTAGAGATAATCTAGCACAGTATCCAATACAACATCGAGATCTATGATGAGGTATGGAGCCAGATTATGTCTGTATTTATCCTAGGACAATGTAATATAATTACAGTTCAGTTATGAGTTTTTATGTCAATCTTAGGGGAGACTCAATGCCCAGGGAAGGTTGCCTCTACTCTGTTCCCATTTCCCATAGACCCAGCCTTGAGTTCAAGAACCAGAAAGAAGATGGCACAAGGAAAATTATGGTAGAGATTCCCTTCTGCAAATTGCTTTTGCCGATCTTCTCTTTTAACCTTGACATGCTGAAGGCATGTTAATGATGCAATATGCCTCTGAATGAATGTCAACTAACTGAGTTTCCAAAGACCTTCTTGTTTTTGGACTATAAGCTCAACCAGGTAGAGGCATTTATAATATGGAGCTAAACTGATTATTGGTGTGAAATCTTTCAGACAAGAATCCCTAATAGAAAAATGAAGAATCCTGTACTTTTGAATATTAAAGCTTGCTAATTTACAGACTATGAATTGACTGTATAAGTCACATGATTTCAAAAAATATCCCTTACGCACATTTAGCTCTCTGATGATGCTCAACTCAAGAAAGTTTTTTTTATTAACATCTTATCATCTTTGATATAGAAAAACATTGCTCTGAACTAGCCCTTCAGGATGGCTATTTTTCCTCAAAAAAAAAAAAAAGTCTTTCCTCTCCTAATTTTCCAATATAGGACATTTCTCTTTTCTACCTTGAGATTTAATAGTTCTATGTTGGAGTCATTTGCTTCCTTATGTAAATATCATTCACTGCATTTATTACTGGTATTTGGTAAGTGCCTACTATATGCTAGACACTGAATAAGGGGCAGGAGATTTAAGGAAAGCAAAAACAGATAATAAACAAGAAGTCAGAACCGGACTATATTTCCAGTCCATCCAACAGGATGGTTGTTGACAGGTGTTCATCTCTGGTAACTGTGTAGACTGAACTATAGATTATATCTCATTTAAAGGAAGTTTGATTTGTTTCATCCCTCACTACCAAGCACACAGAAGGAACTAAATGTAACTGAGTTAATAAATAGATAAATGCAGAATGAGTGTTTCTTTATCTTTTTATCTTTTGACTTTGCTAATTTTACCTTGAAGTCTATACCGAGAAATAAAATTAAGAAAAAGAATAACACCCATAATGCTATTGTTATTTATTTATAATTCACCTTGTCTACGAAAAGGTACAAATGAAAAGGAAGTATATGTGCCTGTCAGTTGATTATTTGCTTCAGCATAAGAGATAAAAGGAAGGTAACTTCACACCCACATTCATAGCTGCCCTATTCATAATAGCCAAAAGGTAGAAGCAACCAAAATGTCCACTGATGAATGATTAGATAAACAAAATGTGATACACACACACATACACACACACACACACACACACACACAGTGGAATATTATTCAAGTAATCCTATCACATGCTACAACATGTATGAACCTTGAGAACATTATACAGAGAAATAGGTCAGTCACAAAAACACAAATACTATATGGTTTTTATGAGGTATATACAATAATCAAATTAATAGAGATTAAAATAATGGGGCCTCTGGGTGACTCAGTTAAGTGTTGCACTCTTGATTTCAGCTCAGGTCATGTCTCAAAGTTTGTGAGTTAGAGCCCTGTGTTTCTCTCTCTCTCCTTTCTCTATGCCCCTCCCCCTGCTCTCGCTCTTGCTCTCACTCTCAAAATAAACAAACATTAAAAACATAGAGTCAGAAAGTAGAATGCTGGTTGCTAGGGGCTGTGGGGAGGGGAAAAGGGGAGTTGTTTAATGGGTGTAGAGTTTCAGATATGCCAGAGAGCAAAATTCTGATAAGCTGTTTCACAACAATGAGAATATATTTAACACTACTGACTGTACACTTAAAAGTGGTTAAGATGGTAAATTTTATGTCAAATAGTTTTTACCACGGCTAAAAAAAAACTAACTAATATTGAATAAGGGCAGTGTTCCAGGCACTTTACATGGATTATGTCACATAACCCTCTCTATTCCATTATTGGACAGGTAAAGAAACACACATTAAGTTAAATAGTTTTCAAGGCCTTAGGATTCAGAAGCTGAGGATGTGGAATATGAATCAAAATATGCATCTATTTTTTTCTAAGTAATCTCTTCAGCAAAGCATTGATTAAAATGTCATAGACACTCAGTAGAGTTTGATAATAGTCAAAATAACAGCACAATAATAATACATGAACATTAACTGTGTGCTATGTTCCATGTATTTTTTTCTGATGGCTTTACACATGACCTATTTAATCCTCAAAACCTATGACATAAATATTATTATGAACCCCATTTTAAGGAAAGTTAAGTAACCTGCTCAAGGTCAAGGAATCAGTAAGAGGCAGAGATATTTGACTATAAGTAGTCTGACCTTAGTGCCCTCTCACATTACATGACCCAAGAATGAGTGTCTAGTTGGAGGGTGTTTCATACCATTTCAAGCCCCTCTTCCCATATATTATTAACGTGAAAAATCAAGAGGAATTGTGAGGTCTGCAAACAGCCATCATTATCTCTATTTTAAGGAAGACAATACAAAAGATCTATCAGAGAAGTTAGGAATTTTGTTCAGGAACACACAGAAAATGATAAAAGAAAGATTTGAATCCAGGTCTCCTGACTTCAGGTCCCATGCCCATCTTCTTCCACAGCCTAGGTGAGGTCCTAGACCATCTGGGGTATGGAGAGACTGGAGTGTATCACAGATACTCCCTTACATTTACACTCATTTCTGAGTTCCATGCAGTTGCTGGTGGCCATAGGTCGGGTGGGATTTGCCTACGAGGGCCTCCGGTGACTTAGCCTTGGGACAAGCCACAGGGACAACCTTGCCTGAGGGGCTCTCCTGGTCTGTTGAGGGAGGCAAGTCTGTGCCCTGCTCTTTCCTGACATGCCCTCAGAGAATAGGATTTTTATTGGACGGTTAGTGACAGGCACAGAATGTGAGCAAAAGGGACCTCGGTTTAATATCTCACGAGATGGACAGCACATATTATGCTGGTAGTAACTCACCACTGATTTACCGCCCTGTACGACTAGTGTTTTCTGAAAGACGGGGAGGAGGCAGGAGCAGAAAATTCTTTTTTGTCCCAAGACTTCTCTTACTGCAGATGTTTGCAACTGGCACTCCCTGCTTTTCTCCCTCTGTGGGTGCATATGAATAACCCACATAATCATGTTTCTGTCTTAATTACCTTTCTATTACTTAACTAAAATACCTGATTCTGATGCCAGGAAAAGCTGGCAGATCTGCTAAAATCTGAACAGAGGGAAAGCTGGGCTGTACTTGAAGCAGTCAAGGCCTCCTTACCCTTGAAGTCTCTCAAATGAATGAAGCCATAAATCTTAGGCAACTTATTTCCCCCTTTCTCCAAATAATTTTAATATGTTAGAAAATATCTGGCCCACAGTTCTGAAGGTGCATTTGGGTTTTCTCAGTTATCATTTATCTATCACTATATAACAAAATCCCCCAAAGCTTAATCCCTAAAAACAGCAATCATTTATTATTTATCACAAATCTGCAGACAGGTCGGGTGATCCTGTGGATCTGGGTGGGGATTGTCATACATCTTGTTGGGTTGACTTGTTGGGTCAGCTGGGGGCTGGTGGATCCATGGTGGGCTCAGCTCTGATCTCTACAGTCTCTCATCCTGCAGGCTGCCTGGGCTTATTCACACTGTGGTTGTAGGGTTCTCAGAGAGGAAGCAAAAAATGTGCTGCTACTTTTTCTAGCCTCTGTTTATGCCCAGGAGGCTAGCATCCTATTGGCCAAGGCAAGTCACATGGTTGAACCAAACGTCCGTCAAAGTGGGGACTCTGACTCCACAGAAATAACAGCACCTAAGGGCTTAAGTACAGGAAGGACTTTTAGGGGCTATCATTTCAATCAATTTTCTACACTCTCTAAAACACACTGATACCCTGAAATTTAAGGATAGTAGCTCTCCCCCAGGAAACAGAGACACTGTCCCCTTTCCTTCTATCCTAGTGCTAACTTAGGATGGTGCCTTGGATACAGAGGATGCTAAATGTCCTTAAACTGAATGGCTGCAAGGTGTCCTTACAAAGGGACCAAGTCTCTCAGTCAAATCTCTTTTGGTTCCAGTAACAAGCATCTCTTCAAACTGGCTTCAACAAAAGAGAAACTAACTTATTTCATTGAACTCAAGGCCAGGAAATAGAAACAGGTTTCTTGAGGGACCAGGACCAGGGACTGAAAGTTATAAGGGGCTGAGTCCACTTGATGGGCCAGAGGCCACCCTTACTCCAATAAACTGTAGTGATGTAATGGCCCCAGTGTCATGGGGCACAAAACATGGCTGTCTGCCGAGCTCTGGATGGAGCAATGTCCATTACAGATGACTACAGGTAGGAGAGGTTTCTTAAAGAACGTGGACATTCTTTAAGGTGCAATAGATAGCTTCAAGATTCCTGTCCCTGGTCAAAAACTATTCTAGATACTAGTATACTATTCTATATACTGCTGAGAAGGGATTTTGTGGATGCAATTCAAGTTCTAAATCAGTTAACCTTAAGATATGATAGAGATTATGTGGGTGGGTCTGACCTAAGCAGTATTTTCTCTGGCTTGTAGCAGAAAAGGAATTCGGAGATTAAAGGCATGAAGAGATTTGACATGCTGTCCCTAGCTTTGAAGATTAAGGGCCATGTGCAAAGGAATGTTTATGGCCTCCAGAAGCCAAGAGCAGCCTCTAGGTTTCAGCCAGAAAGGAAATGGAGACCCCAGTTTTGCAACCAAAAGAGCTGAATTTTGCTAACCACCTGAATGAGTTTGGAGTATATTCTTTCCTAGAGCCTTCAGATGACAGTCCAGCTGGCCAACATCTTGATTTTGGCCTTATGACACTCTAAGCAGAGAAGCTAGCTGAGCCCCACTGTATTACTGACCTATAGAAACTTGTTTCAAGTTTCTGAATATGTGATAATTTGTTAAGATGCAATAGAAAACTAATCCACAGGCTAATTACCATTTCCATTTACCTCTGTAAAAATGTTATACCATTTGAGAAATGACATAATTGAAATTATCACTCATATTTTGGTCTAAATTTGTTGGCCTCAAGTGCTTCATGATCTGTGGGAGCAAAAATGTGGGAGCAAATCTGTGGGAGGGAAAAGGAACATTACAATTCAAAGAGGTAAACTGTGAGAGAGAGAAAGATTAAATTTTCAACTGAGGGGAAGTAAGCTGGCTTTTGTGAATTGTAATCTTGCATGGTAGGCTTTCAAGGAGACACCATACAAGCAAGTTCAAAGGCACTGGTAACCCGAGGGGTGTGTGCCTGCGTTGTGTGTGAGATAGACAGAGGGACAGACAGACAGACAGGCAGACACATAGATAGGTTGATAAAGATGGAGAGACGTACATAGAAAAAAAAAGAGACAGGGAAGAGATTAGTAAAAACGTACTGAAAAGCATAAAAAAGCCTTCCATTTACCTCTACTTCTGCATATCCCATCTCCTCAATTATATTAATATCAGCAATCAAACTTGCTCAAGTAAATCTGATCTCAATCTCTATCTATCTATCAATCTATCTATCTATCTATCTATCTATCTATCTATCTGAATAAGAGAGACAGAGAGGGATGGAGGGAGAGAGAGAAAAAGAATATGAAAGAATATAAATTAAAAGGAAAAGCAGGGAATTCACAGAAGATGTGTGGACTGGGATTTGATACCATTCCACGAATCTCCCAATTCTTCAGTAAAGTTACCAACTCAAGAAATGCTAGGAATGATTGGATTTCCCATGGGAAGCAGTGAAGACGCAGGAGCTTGATGAGAGTCAGAATCAAGATGTGATCTGACATAGGGGGACAACTTCTAAAGGGAAGATGCAAGAGAGCAAGTGGGACAAGATGTAACCTTCTTTTGACCTCTGTGAATTAAAATGTATGCTCTGGTGGATTCTAGGGCTGGACTGCCTGGGCTGGGATTCTGGCTTTCCTAGTTGTCAGCTGCGTAACCTTAGACAAGCTACTTAACCTCTCTGCTCAGTTTCTTCATTCACAAAATGGAGATAATAATAGCATTCACACAGAGTTGTTGTGAGGGTTCAATGAGTTGATTCGAGGAAGAGTGCCCCAGCACAAGAGACCCTATGGACATGTTGCTATATTTATTACCTCAGGGCTTCAGAAGAAGGGTCTATTACAGTCATTCGAAAGGATGAAAAGAAGCTTCATGGAAAAGTGGCACCTGAGATGGACCAAATATGTCACCAGTTTACCTGCACGGAACTTTCCAACCATGCCAGAGAAGGAGAGAGAAGTGTGGCAGAAAGGTGAGGGCAAGTAGGCCAGGGGAACAGAGGAGGAAACCCACAGCAGATGAGTCTGTCCAGTTTTGTAGAGACTAAGCAGAAACTGCCACGGTTCTAGGCTGCCAGGGTCTTCTTTCCTCTGGGTCCTACTTACAGTGTGGGACATCTACCATGTTTGAGGCTTCCAGGCAAGGTTGGCTTATCTGTTGGAGGGTCACACACCCATGGGGTAGTGGGTGAAGCAGTGTCCGACTACCTCCCTGTGACTGTCTCAGCAACAGCTCTGGCAAAGGCCACAGGCAAGACTCCCAGAAGGAAGCTGCCAGTGTAACTGGGGCCTGGACCCTCTATTTTGGCCTCCCTGTTCTTATCCTCTAAGAACAACCCACTCTTCTCTCCTTCAAGATGGTGGCTGTTCAACAGATTGTATGTTCCTCCGTTAAACAAAACCAAACACAGTTACTCTCTCCACATGCTATTAAACACAGCTACATTAAAATAATGTGTAGGTTGAGACAAATACATACCACCACAAGATAATTGGGAGTTAAGTCACTGTGACAAGCTGAATAACTAAATTAACCCTATTAAAACCTGTTTTCATAGGGTCAAAGGCTTTTCAGTAGAAGAAATCAGGTGTAAAAGAAAGCACTCACTTTTTGAACACCTTGAAACACTTGCTGAAAAATAAGCCAGTCGCTTGGAGAAGCAAGCAAACAATTTGACTTAGTTCAAGGAAAAGACAAAATGAGCTCACAGGTATTTGCTATTTTTAATTTAAATTCTATTAGCTTATGAAGGGGACACTATTTTTTCTTTTATCACAGTAAAAGCATTTTATGATGAGTACTCCAATATGTTAAATGTGATTTAACAGTAAATCACTAAAAATGAAAGAAATTTCAGTTAAAACAACAATGTGATTTAGTAGTGAACCTATCAAATTTTGAGGACTTAAACAAAATGATAAAAATTTTGCGATGGTGAGAGTATGAGGAAGCAGGCTCAAATCTGGGGGCAGGGTGGTGTTAATATTCCTGGATGACTACTTCAGAGCCAAAGAATGATCCAAGTATCCTGGGCATTTCACTGTCCCAGGTCCTTACTTATAGACAAGTAAAATATCTACTACCTAAGGCAATAAAATGACTATATATTAAGCTACAGGAATATAAGCTCATTGAGAGCAGCAATTATGATTATGATTGTGATTTAATTTATTTATTTAAATTCAAGTTAGTTAACATACAGCACAGTACTGGTTTCAGGAGTAGAACCCAGTGATTCATCACTTATATATGATACCCAGTGCTCATGCCAAAAAGTGCCCTCCTTAATGCCCATCACTAATTTAACCCATCCCCCACACCCACCTCTCCTCCAGCAGAGCAGGAATTATTTTGAAATTGTTTCATCCTCTTGTTACCCAGCACCTAGGACAAGTGCTAACACAGAATGAGCAGACAAAATTTATACACACACACACACACACACACACACACACACACACACACACACACATATCTATACATATACATATATGGTAGCAAAAATGAATTATAGTGTTTTTATATCAAAAGACACCTAAATGCTTAGTCATAGGAATGGAGGGAATAAAATACGATCTAACAATACAAAAGGATATGATGGAGCCATTAAAAATAATGCTACAGATTAAATAGTGCTAGCAAAGTGCCTGGGTGGCTCAGTCAGGTGAGTGTCTGACTCTTGATTTTGGCTCAGGTCATGGTCCCAGGGTCATGTGATTGAGCCTCTTGTTGGGCTCTGTGCTAAGCGCCTGTTTAAGATTCTCATTCTCTCCCTTTCTCTCTCTCTCTCTCTCTCTCTCTCTCTCTCTCTCTCTCTCCCTCTGCCTCTGTTCACACATGCTCTCTCTGTCTCACAAAAAAATGTTGTGGAAAAACTTATATGACACAAAAATATGTTCTTAATCAATTGTTATCTGAAAATAGCTGGTTTTAAATAATGTGTAGACTATCATCTTAATTTTTCTATAAAGAGTATGTACATACAAAAACTGGGAGATACATACTAGGGTGTTAACATTGGCTATATCTGGTTGTAGTTTACTGATGACATTTTTCTCTTAATTTTCTAAAATGAGGAAAAAAATTATAATGAGAGTAACTGGAGGTTAGGGACCAGGCTGAGATGATGAGTAAACTCCCTTGAAGTGAGAAAAACCAGAGATTTTTCTGAATATCTCTATATAAAAGATCCAGGGCCAATGGGAGAATGATGCTGAGGAGACATCGATTGGGCATCAGCCATCAGAGCCATTCAGTAACAGGACGGGCCACAACCGGAAGTAGTGAACTCCTCATCCCTATATGTATGCAAGCAGAAGCTAGGTGACCACCCAAGAAGAGTCAGTTTTTCTAAACTCTTAAACTAAATGAACTTTAAGTTCTATAAACCCAGGAGTTGAAGATTCTATGATCTGACTGGCAGACATCCCTCTGCAAACTGTATTTGACATGAAAAGAGAATTCTTTTTTTATTGACCAAGGATGTGTTTCTATTTATCCTTCTGTTTCCCGGGTTATCTTCCCCAGCTTGTTGCTTCTTTCATTTGTAAGGCTTCTGTAAACTGTCCTTCTTCACTTGTTATACTACCTGAATGATCAGAGTTTCATTCATGTCTATTTTAATGGCTTCTGGGTCTTCAAGAATACTCGACAGAGTGTCAAGTAACCTTTATAGTTATCATGAATCTTCTTAAAGTGAATTGGTTTTCAACCAGCTGAGCCTTCCCTTTAGTAACGTCATTGGATGGGTTCTAGAAAAGGGAGAGACTAGGATGAGGGCCAAGGGCTGTTGAACAGAGAGGAGATGGGGTTCCATACATCCACTTGATGGTTTTGATAAGAGTTATTCCTAGCCAATTAAAGTGCCCATAGAAAAGTCATCGGCTTTCTTGAACTATCATACGTTGGTTGATATCCATTTATATCTTCAAATGTTTGTTTGACAGGAAATTACAGAATAATTTTGATATTGAGTTTGAAGCCAATTTTAAGTAGTTCAAAGGAGCCCTGTTTAGATTCACCACAAGAATAAACCCTGTATAAAACCAGTTATTTAGTGTTCCAGTTAGTATACACAGATCATGCTTTTTGAAGTTGTTCAGTCCTGAGGATAGTCCAAGGAAATAAGGACCTATTCTATACTTGACAATGAATAATATTTGACTCAACTCCCTTCTGAGTCTGTTCACCATAGTAGGTTAGGGTGGAAAATTTATTTGGTACAGATCCAAGTGCTACATAAAGATTGCTTAAAGCATATCCCAGACCTGCCAAGGAATTAATCTAGACCCAACTGCTCCTGTAAAAACTCACTTGGTCGGGTTTGTAGAGCAGTGAAAGGGTTTAGAACATGCATTTATTATGTGATAAAACTACAAAACTTCTCAAGACGTGCTTGTTCGCTTTATAAAAGAACACAAAGTGCTAGCAAAGTACCAGGTTCGTTATTTGTGTGATCAGTTTCTTGGAATACTTTGGAATAACCATGTGGGCTCTCTCACAAGGGGTGAGGAAGAGGATGATAAGAGATTACAGAACCATCCCAAATGGTGTCTTCTGCGGTAACTGAAGTGATGCTTTCAGGGAAGACTGCTGAAGCATCCCTCTTTTCCCATTGCCAAGAACTCCTGGAAAATCACAAGGTAAGCAGATTAGGCAGAAGGCATTTGGGATGCTTCATCAAACCTGCTGAAGTACCCTCGAGCAATATCCTATTTCATTAGCTATTCAATGGAATGGGAATAAGAGAACAGGGATGCCATGCTGACCAACAAAACAGAAGGTCACTGTAAGGAGATTTCCTAGCCCGTTGCTCATTGCCAAGGGCCACTATTAACGCACTTCCAGTTGGAAGAGGCCCATCAGCAAGTTTCCAGGACAGGGAACTGGAGTATATTCTTTTCCATTGCTCTCTGAAATGTGTGGTCTCAGAAGAGTACAGAGGCTAAGTGGGACATGTGGCACAGTGCCCACAGTACTTCAAGCTTCTCTTGGGCTCACCAAATGAATCCATGTGCTTCCTGCCATGTCTCGAGACTCAGATATTCTGAGCAGTAAGGGGCATGAAGAGGGAGAGAGTATGCAGAATACAGTAGGACCACATGACCCGTGCTTTGTTAAGAAAGTACGCAAGCTGTAGGTTTTAGAGAAGAAGCGAAGCCTAAAGAAGAGGTCTTACGGCACCACCTCCACAGATACCCAGAGATAGGATGATGAGAACAGTAATGGACGTGATAAAGGCTGAAAAGCCACAGGGATATCAGACTGATCTATTCCATGATACAGACATCTATATGAAGACTTTTAGATAATATTTTAATGCCCAGTTCTTTGCAATACTTTGGCTGAGATACAGGAGTGGACATAACACATATTCGGTCTGTGGGCCATCTCTGGTATACTAATTTCCTTTTGCTTAGTCATGTAGGCAGCAGCAGAGCTGATCTCAACTAAGGTGGTTGGTACTAATTGTTAGTTTCCAATTACTAGTTGTTCAAGGTTTATCAACTATTGTGACTTTAATTAGGGCCCTAAGATGTAAACTGCAAGGTCTTTAACAGACACATTCCGATGGGGATAATTTGATGAGCCAGTTGCTGTTGTATAGTAATTGAAAACCAAAGAGAGATTCACATATGAATAGTAAATTAAGATGTGCAGTAGTAGCTGGGATTTATACCTGGACTGTTAGAGGCCTTAATGACCCCATAAAAGGGAATAAGGTCATTTGTTATTTAAAGGATCATAAGATATTGCATTTCATAAGGATATTGAGCATGTACAAGGTTAAAGCGCTCATGGGTGAGCCAGATTCCCCCTTTATTCCATTTATAAGCAGAACCAAAAGAGTTAGCACTTCTTTGTAATAAAGCTCTAAATTCCAGAATAACTTGTTACTCTATGTCCCAAATCCCAAAGGGCAGTTGCTGCTGGGCTGGGCTTTGTAAAATGTTAGTTTCACCCTCAAACTCAGCACAGGCACTGAATCCTCCATTTTAGAACCAATTAAAGTGAACGGTTTTCCAATTTTCTGGGACAGATTGTCACAAGTGGCTGAATGGGGAGACCCAGAGGTCTGGAAAGGGTGGAAGGGAGAAAGCCTAATTCTTGGTATTCTTTGGGTACAGCAGGTCTTGTTTTACTTCGAATAAAAAATTAAAAGGGCTGAGCTATATATAGATGAGGGGGTTAATAGCGGAAATAGAACTCTCAATTACCCACAGAAACAAAGGGAAAATCCAGAATAGCAGATAATCCCACATAGTATGTGTTGGCATTTGGAATGTATCATCAGCATCGTGTTTGCATCCTCAATGCTGTTTCCCTTAAGGCTGCTGTTGGAGTAAAGCAGTGTTCCCCTTACACACAACATAGCAGCAGGGAAGGAAAGCTGGAGAATACATTTGAGGGTTCTTTCCAGGATTAAAATTTGGTTGCAGATAAACCCCTCCATAGATAATGGAGAAGTGACTGCAATGTCTTTCCTATCTATGACACATTTTGCTTCCTCCCTTTTGTGGCAAGAGGCACATCTGCCCACAGACACACACACACACCTTCACAGAGAGCCATGCAATCATTTCTGCTATCATTATCATGCAGTCTACAGGTGTCTTCTGTAGCCAGGGTCTAACCAGGCACAGCAGAGGCCTTTGGAAGGACAGGTTAGAAAATGAGGAAACAATTTCTCTAGGTAAGTAATTAGAACAGGAGCAAATCAGAAGACTAAATGTTGCTATTTAAATGGAAATTCAGCCAGGCCCCCAACATGCTGTGAATTTTATCTATGCAACGTTAAAAGGCCCAGATGATAAGAATCTTAGATGTGTAACTATGGACTGGTGCACTGATTTGATTGGATCCCAGGCAATATTTCTGGTGTGGAAAGATGAGCACACAATCACAAGTTAGCTGTTATTAGAGTGATCGATTATGAACTATTCCCAACATGCAAGAAGGTACAGAAATAACAGGTACCCATATGTCTACCTCTCAGAATTATAAAATTTAGACAATTTCTTGTCTTCTGATTAAAAAGATAATAATAAAGCAATAGATGTGGCTGTGGTCAATTACAAAACACACAGGGATATAATTTTCCACTCCCCCCTGTTGGCTTCCTCCAATGTGACTTTGTATTTTCTCCTGTCAAGGGTAAGGTCTTTTTCTCATTCCATGAAACTAGG
Organism: Herpailurus yagouaroundi; assembly: GCF_014898765.1. Taxonomy (NCBI): domain Eukaryota; kingdom Metazoa; phylum Chordata; class Mammalia; order Carnivora; family Felidae; genus Herpailurus; species Herpailurus yagouaroundi. Next base: position 13,691,980 of record NW_024412430.1, on the reverse strand, counting down.
CTGGCCTAGCGACTTGATTTAGCCAATAGAATGTGACTCTTTGACTTGATGTGGTCAGTGTGCATGAATTCTGAGCCTAGGCTTCTGAGAAAGCCTCTCAGCCGCTCTGTGAACAGGACTGGACTGCCCTGCTGGGTGATGAGAGACATGTGACCCAGTCACTCCCGTCACACAGTGACAGCCAGCCACCCCCTCCTCCCCATCTGCTAGCTGATGGGCAAATGCATGAGTGAGCGCAGCTAAGATCAGAAGAAGGGCCTCGCCGGTTCCAGCTCAAATTGTTATCCACATGATGGTGAGCAATAAAAAGTGGTTGCTGTTTGTAAGCCACTAAGCTTTGATGTGGTTTTTTTGCGTGGCACTGGGCCACTGATGCAATGGTAAAACCTACATTCTCCTCATATCCTACCTTCTCCACCTCCTACTGTCCTTGGAAGTTTCCACTATTTTGAAACCGGGTATATTCTTCCAATACACATAAAGATACCCTAGGTACATACAGAATCAATAGGTGTATACAAAATCAGTATTAAATGCTATTTGTAAAATGATGTATAAGGTGTTGTTTAAAGGAAAGATAAATCATACCATATTTTACATATCCTTTGCCCCTTACTTTTTTCTAGTCTACTTGTTTTTATAAATATCCAAGGTGGCACATGTGGATATCATTTATTTTAAGTACTATATATTTTTTCAGTGTATGAATATACCACATTTTATCCATTCCTTTACTGCCAGAGTAATGAGAAGCTGGGCTGAAAGATCTTTAAGCCTTACCATGCTATGATTCAAATAAATACAAACTGGTGAAAACATTTTATAAAGAGTCAATCAGGAAAAGAGATAGAAAGACTCCTTAAGCCTTCATGTACCAAACACCTCTTAATAATTGATGGTTCGATTGACTCCTGAACAACATGGTTTGAATTGCATGGGTCCAATTATATGTAGATTGTTTTAGATAAATACAGTGCAGCAGCGTAAATGTATTTTCTCTTCCTTATGATATTCTTAACCTTTGCTTTTCTCTACCTTACTTTATTGTAAGAATGCAGCATATAATACACATAATATATCAGAGTATGTGTTAATAAACATGTTACTGATAAGGCTTTGGTCAATAGCAGGCTATTAGTAGTCAGGTTCTCGGGGAGTCAGAAGTTACACATGGATAAAGAAGAGGTGATATAAATATACACAATGGAATATTATTCAGCCATAAGAAGGAATGAAATCTTGACATTTGCAACAACCTGGATGGAGCTAGAGAGTACTATCCTAAATGAGATAAGTCAGAGAAAGATAAACACCATGTAATGTCACTCATATGTGTAATTTATGAAACAAAACAAACAACAATGGAAAATAAAGAGACAAACCCAAACAGACTCATAAGTGTAGAGAACCAACAGGTTACCAGAGGGGAGGTAGGTGGGACAACAGAAGAAATAGGTGGCAGAGATTAAGAGTACACTTGTCTTGACAATGATTGAGTAATGTGTAGAATTGTTGAATCACTAAAGTATACACTTGAAACTAATGTAACACTGTATGGTAACTATACTGGAATTAAAATTTTGAAAAATAATTTAAAAGTTATGTGCGGATTTGTAACTGCATGGCCATGGGGGGGGGGGTGGTTGGCTTCCCTAGCCCCTGCATTGTTTGAGGGCCAACTGTAATTAAGGAAAGAACATTTATTTTCAGGTACAAAAACTCTACATTGTTAGGTCAGGATTCAGAGAAATAAGCCCGGGAATATTTAATGTAATGACACTTACTTACTTTTAAGGGATTTATAAGAAAAACACATGGTTTCACTGTAAGAAAACTGTTATTAAAATATTTCTTACAGTCAGCAAACTCATACAGTTGCTTCATAGTATATCCTTGTTAATAGCCTTCCAAGAACGGATCCCTCCCTATAGCTGGAAAGTAGAGGTTCAAAGGGCAACAGAAGGATGAATGTTTTCACATCAGCACATCACTATGTGATGCGGTGATTGGTCAAGGGTCTGTTTGGGGATGTCATCAAAGAGGGTGATAACAAGATGACCACACGTCCAAGTTCACCTGGGACGGGCAGTCCTGGCTTACACCTGTTGTTACAGCATCATAATTAGTAGTGACCCTTTCGTTCACAAAAGAGGTCCTGATTCAGATGATAAATTGCATGGTTACTGTGGAGCACTGGGGCTATGCTGTCCAGATCCTTCTCACAAAGGACTTGTTACTGCTTGTTGGGAGCAAATGGCCTATGGCTTTCTGCCCCTTCAGGGATGGCCTTAGCTACAGAGACCTGCCTTTCTCAAAGTCACACTCCTTTCCAGGAGTTGCCCATACCCAGGGACTTTCAGGGATGATAAAGGCCTGGCTTTTAGTTCATCCAAAGGACTCTGGTTCAGCATTCTAGACTTCTGGGTGAGCACTGTGCCTCGCCTTCTCCCTCATCCCACATGGATACCTTCCATTTCACGGGTGTTGACTACAATACACTCTTTTTTATTTTTATTTATTTTATTTATTTATTTTTATTTTTTTAATATATGAAATTTATTGTCAACTTGGTTTCCATACATCACCCAGTGCTCATCCCAAAAGATGCCCTCTTCAATGCCCATCACCTACCCTCCCCTCCCTCCCACCCTCCATCAACCCTCAGTTTGTTCTTAGTTCTTAAGAGTATCTTATGGATAAATTCCTAACAGTGCTATTGCTGGGTCATAGGGTAGGTCTATTTTTAATTTTCTGAGGAACCTCCACACTGCTTTCCAGAG